>NW_024534822.1:0-10107 GCF_016097555.1 Gigantopelta aegis
CCCATGCATCTTTCAAACTACTATTAGCATGTACAGGTTTATCATTGAGTTTAATTGCTGTACTACCATATTTAAGGTTATGACCGAGAAGATTGCACATAAACCCATGCATCTTTCAAACTACTATTAGCATGTACAGGTTTATCATTGAGTTTAATTGCTGTACTACCATATTTAAGGTTATGACCGAGAAGATTGCACATAAACCCATGCATCTTTCAAACTACTATTAGCATGTACAGGTTTATCATTGAGTTTAATTGCTGTACTACCATATTTAAGGTTATGACCGAGAAGATTGCACATAAACCCATGCATCTTTCAAACTACTATTAGCATGTACAGGTTTATCATTGAGTTTAATTGCTGTACTACCATATTTAAGGTTATGACCGAGAAGATTGCACATAAACCCATGCATCTTTCAAACTACTATTAGCATGTACAGGTTTATCATTGAGTTTAATTGCTGTACTACCATATTTAAGGTTATGACCGAGAAGATTGCACATAAACCCATGCATCTTTCAAACTACTATTAGCATGTACAGGTTTATCATTGAGTTTAATTGCTGTACTACCATATTTAAGGTTATGACCGAGAAGATTGCACATAAACCCATGCATCTTTCAAACTACTATTAGCATGTACAGGTTTATCATTGAGTTTAATTGCTGTACTACCATATTTAAGGTTATGACCGAGAAGATTGCACATAAACCCATGCATCTTTCAAACTACTATTAGCATGTACAGGTTTATCATTGAGTTTAATTGCTGTACTACCATATTTAAGGTTATGACCGAGAAGATTGCACATAAACCCATGCATCTTTCAAACTACTATTAGCATGTACAGGTTTATCATTGAGTTTAATTGCTGTACTACCATATTTAAGGTTATGACCGAGAAGATTGCACATAAACCCATGCATCTTTCAAACTACTATTAGCATGTACAGGTTTATCATTGAGTTTAATTGCTGTACTACCATATTTAAGGTTATGACCGAGAAGATTGCACATAAACCCATGCATCTTTCAAACTACTATTAGCATGTACAGGTTTATCATTGAGTTTAATTGCTGTACTACCATATTTAAGGTTATGACCGAGAAGATTGCACATAAACCCATGCATCTTTCAAACTACTATTAGCATGTACAGGTTTATCATTGAGTTTAATTGCTGTACTACCATATTTAAGGTTATGACCGAGAAGATTGCACATAAACCCATGCATCTTTCAAACTACTATTAGCATGTACAGGTTTATCATTGAGTTTAATTGCTGTACTACCATATTTAAGGTTATGACCGAGAAGATTGCACATAAACCCATGCATCTTTCAAACTACTATTAGCATGTACAGGTTTATCATTGAGTTTAATTGCTGTACTACCATATTTAAGGTTATGACCGAGAAGATTGCACATAAACCCATGCATCTTTCAAACTACTATTAGCATGTACAGGTTTATCATTGAGTTTAATTGCTGTACTACCATATTTAAGGTTATGACCGAGAAGATTGCACATAAACCCATGCATCTTTCAAACTACTATTAGCATGTACAGGTTTATCATTGAGTTTAATTGCTGTACTACCATATTTAAGGTTATGACCGAGAAGATTGCACATAAACCCATGCATCTTTCAAACTACTATTAGCATGTACAGGTTTATCATTGAGTTTAATTGCTGTACTACCATATTTAAGGTTATGACCGAGAAGATTGCACATAAACCCATGCATCTTTCAAACTACTATTAGCATGTACAGGTTTATCATTGAGTTTAATTGCTGTACTACCATATTTAAGGTTATGACCGAGAAGATTGCACATAAACCCATGCATCTTTCAAACTACTATTAGCATGTACAGGTTTATCATTGAGTTTAATTGCTGTACTACCATATTTAAGGTTATGACCGAGAAGATTGCACATAAACCCATGCATCTTTCAAACTACTATTAGCATGTACAGGTTTATCATTGAGTTTAATTGCTGTACTACCATATTTAAGGTTATGACCGAGAAGATTGCACATAAACCCATGCATCTTTCAAACTACTATTAGCATGTACAGGTTTATCATTGAGTTTAATTGCTGTACTACCATATTTAAGGTTATGACCGAGAAGATTGCACATAAACCCATGCATCTTTCAAACTACTATTAGCATGTACAGGTTTATCATTGAGTTTAATTGCTGTACTACCATATTTAAGGTTATGACCGAGAAGATTGCACATAAACCCATGCATCTTTCAAACTACTATTAGCATGTACAGGTTTATCATTGAGTTTAATTGCTGTACTACCATATTTAAGGTTATGACCGAGAAGATTGCACATAAACCCATGCATCTTTCAAACTACTATTAGCATGTACAGGTTTATCATTGAGTTTAATTGCTGTACTACCATATTTAAGGTTATGACCGAGAAGATTGCACATAAACCCATGCATCTTTCAAACTACTATTAGCATGTACAGGTTTATCATTGAGTTTAATTGCTGTACTACCATATTTAAGGTTATGACCGAGAAGATTGCACATAAACCCATGCATCTTTCAAACTACTATTAGCATGTACAGGTTTATCATTGAGTTTAATTGCTGTACTACCATATTTAAGGTTATGACCGAGAAGATTGCACATAAACCCATGCATCTTTCAAACTACTATTAGCATGTACAGGTTTATCATTGAGTTTAATTGCTGTACTACCATATTTAAGGTTATGACCGAGAAGATTGCACATAAACCCATGCATCTTTCAAACTACTATTAGCATGTACAGGTTTATCATTGAGTTTAATTGCTGTACTACCATATTTAAGGTTATGACCGAGAAGATTGCACATAAACCCATGCATCTTTCAAACTACTATTAGCATGTACAGGTTTATCATTGAGTTTAATTGCTGTACTACCATATTTAAGGTTATGACCGAGAAGATTGCACATAAACCCATGCATCTTTCAAACTACTATTAGCATGTACAGGTTTATCATTGAGTTTAATTGCTGTACTACCATATTTAAGGTTATGACCGAGAAGATTGCACATAAACCCATGCATCTTTCAAACTACTATTAGCATGTACAGGTTTATCATTGAGTTTAATTGCTGTACTACCATATTTAAGGTTATGACCGAGAAGATTGCACATAAACCCATGCATCTTTCAAACTACTATTAGCATGTACAGGTTTATCATTGAGTTTAATTGCTGTACTACCATATTTAAGGTTATGACCGAGAAGATTGCACATAAACCCATGCATCTTTCAAACTACTATTAGCATGTACAGGTTTATCATTGAGTTTAATTGCTGTACTACCATATTTAAGGTTATGACCGAGAAGATTGCACATAAACCCATGCATCTTTCAAACTACTATTAGCATGTACAGGTTTATCATTGAGTTTAATTGCTGTACTACCATATTTAAGGTTATGACCGAGAAGATTGCACATAAACCCATGCATCTTTCAAACTACTATTAGCATGTATCATTGAGTTAAAAACTACTATTAGCAGGTTTATCATTGAGTTTAATTGCTGTACTACCATATTTAAGGTTATGACCGAGAAGATTGCACATAAACCCATGCATCTTTCAAACTACTATTAGCATGTACAGGTTTATCATTGAGTTTAATTGCTGTACTACCATATTTAAGGTTATGACCGAGAAGATTGCACATAAACCCATGCATCTTTCAAACTACTATTAGCATGTACAGGTTTATCATTGAGTTTAATTGCTGTACTACCATATTTAAGGTTATGACCGAGAAGATTGCACATAAACCCATGCATCTTTCAAACTACTATTAGCATGTACAGGTTTATCATTGAGTTTAATTGCTGTACTACCATATTTAAGGTTATGACCGAGAAGATTGCACATAAACCCATGCATCTTTCAAACTACTATTAGCATGTACAGGTTTATCATTGAGTTTAATTGCTGTACTACCATATTTAAGGTTATGACCGAGAAGATTGCACATAAACCCATGCATCTTTCAAACTACTATTAGCATGTACAGGTTTATCATTGAGTTTAATTGCTGTACTACCATATTTAAGGTTATGACCGAGAAGATTGCACATAAACCCATGCATCTTTCAAACTACTATTAGCATGTACAGGTTTATCATTGAGTTTAATTGCTGTACTACCATATTTAAGGTTATGACCGAGAAGATTGCACATAAACCCATGCATCTTTCAAACTACTATTAGCATGTACAGGTTTATCATTGAGTTTAATTGCTGTACTACCATATTTAAGGTTATGACCGAGAAGATTGCACATAAACCCATGCATCTTTCAAACTACTATTAGCATGTACAGGTTTATCATTGAGTTTAATTGCTGTACTACCATATTTAAGGTTATGACCGAGAAGATTGCACATAAACCCATGCATCTTTCAAACTACTATTAGCATGTACAGGTTTATCATTGAGTTTAATTGCTGTACTACCATATTTAAGGTTATGACTCAAAGATACTATTAGTTATGTACAGGTTTATCATTGAGTTTAATTGCTGTACTACCTAATTTTAAGGTATGACCAAGAGATTGCAAACATAAACCCATGCATCTTTTCAAACTACTATTAGCATGATACAGGTTTATCATTGAGTTTAAATTCTAGGTCACTACCATATTTAAGGTTTTGACCGAGAAGATTGCACATAAACCCATGCCTCTTTCAACTACTATTAGCAGTACAGGTTTATGCATTGAGGTTTAATTGAATCTTCTTGGTACTAACCATATTTATGGTTATGACCGAGAAAATTGCAATGATAAACCCATGCATGCTTTCAAACTACTATTAGAAAGATGTACAGGTTTATGGCAATTGATCGGTCATAACTTAATTATGGTTAGTACTACCATATTTAACTCATGATAAACTGACATGCTACTAGAAGATTGCACATATGCATGGGTATGTGCAATTTCCGGCAAACCTATAATGCAGTACAGCAATTCAAACTACATGATTAGCATGTACAGGTTTATCATTGAGTTTAATTGCTGCATGGGTTTATGTACCAGATTTAAGGTTATGACCGAGAAGATGGTAGTACAGCCATTAAACCCAATGCATAACCTTTACAAACTACTATTAGCATGTACAGGTTTATCATTGAGTTTAATTGCTGTATCTCTCGGTCCTAAACATATTTATGTTAGTGCCGAAGATTGCACATAACCCATGCATCTGTTCAAACTACTATTAGCATGTACAGTTTATCATTGAGTTAAATTGCGTACTACCATATTTAAGTTATGACCTTAGAAGATGGTAGTACAGCACATAAACCCATGCATAACCTGTACATGCTAATACTACTTTAGCATGTACAGTTTATCATTGAGTTTAATTGCTGTACTACCATATTTAAGGTTATGACCGAGAAGATTGCACAAAACCCATGCATCTTTCAAAACTACTATTAGCATGTACGGTCTATCATTGAGTTTAATTGCTGTACTACCATATTTAGGTTATGACCGAGAAGACTTGCCATAACCCATGCATCTTTCAACTACAATGATTAGCATGTACAGGTTTATCATTGAGTTTGAAGAGGCATGCTGTACTATGTGCATAATTTAAGGTTATGACCGAGAAGATTGCACATAAACCCATGCATCTTTCAAACTACAATGATTAGCATGTACAGGTTTATCATTGAGTTTAATTGCTGTACTACCATATTTCACGGTTTGACCGAGAAGTTGCACTAACCCATGCATCTTTCAAACTACTATTAGCATGTACAGGTTTATCATTGAGTTTAATTGCTGTACTACCATATTTAAGGTTATGACCTAGAAGATTGCACATAAAACCATGCATCTTTCAAACTACTATTAGCATGTACAGGTTTATCATTGAGTTTATTGCTGTACTACCATAGTTCTCGGTTATGACCGAGAAGATTGCACATAAACCCATGCATCTTTCAAACTACTATAGCATGTACAGTTTATCATTGAGTTTAATTGCATGTACTACCATATTTAAGGTTTGACCGAGAAGATTGCACATAAACCCATGCATCTTTCAAACTACTATTAGCATGTACAGGTTTATCATTGAGTTTAATATGCTAGTACTACCATATTTAAGGTTATGACCGAGAAGATTGCACATAACCCTGCATCTTTCAAACTACTATTAGCATGTACAGGTTTATCATTGAGTTTAATTTGCTGTACTACCATATTTAGGTTATGACCGAGAGATTGCACTATAAACCCATGGCATCTTTCAAACTATGGGATTAGCATACAGGTTTATCATTGAGTTTAATTGCTGTACTACCATATTTAAGGTTATACCGAGAAGATTGCACATAAACCATGCATCTTTCAAACGACTATAGCATGTACAGGTTTATCATTGAGTTAAATTGCTGTACTACCATATTTAATGTTATGACCGAGAAGATTGCACCTAAACCCATGCATCTTTCAAACTACTATAGCATGTACAGGTTTATCATTGAGTTTAATTGCTGTACTAACCATATTTAAGGTTATGACCGAGAAGATTGCACATAACCCATGCATCTTTCAAACTACTATTAGCATGTACAGGTTTATCATTGAGTTTAATTGCTGTACTACCATATGTAAGGTTATGACCGAGAAGATTGCACATAACCCATGCATCTTTCAACTACTATTAGCATGTACAGGTTTATCATTGAGTTTAATTGCTGTACTACCATATTTAAGGTTATGACCGAGAAGATTGCACATAACCCCATGCATCTTTCAAACTACTATTAGCATGTACAGGTTTATCATTGAGTTTAATTGCTGTACTACATATTTAAGGTTATGACCGAGAAGATTGCACATAACCCATGCATCTTTCAAACTACTATTAGCGGTACATGTCATCTTGAGCACACGACACACCATAATTAAGGTTACACCGTGAAATTGCAATGAAATGCCAATAGCTAATACTAGTTTGCAGTACATGGTTTATCATGATCTTAATCGGTACTAACCGTTAAGTAACAACCGGGAAATTGTAGTAACGCAATTACCTCAATTATAAACCTGTACATGCTATAGTAGTGAAGAGCATGGGTTGAGGTTGCTCTTTCTCGTCATACCTTAAATATGTAGTACACAGCTTACTCATGATACACCTGACATCCTAATAGTATTGAAAGATCGGGTTTTACTGTGGCAATCTTCTCGGTCATAAACCTTAAATATGGTAGTACAGCAATTAAACTCAATGATAAACCTGTACATGCTAATAGTAGTTTGAAAGATGCATGGTTTTACTGTGCAATCTTCTCGGTCATAACCTTAAATATGTATAACAGCAACCACAATTAAACTCATATGATAAAGCTGTACATGCTAATAGTAGGTTTGAAAGATGCATGGGTTTATGTGCAATCTTCTCGGTCATAACCTTAAATATGGTAGTACAGCAATTAAACTCAATGATAAACCTGTACATGCTAATAGTAGTTTGAAAGATGCATGGGTTTATGGTGTCAATCTTCTTGGTCATAACCTTAAATAATGTAGTACAGCAATTAAACTCAATGATAAACCTGTACATGCTAATAGTAGTTTGAAAGATGCATGGGTTATATGTGCAATCCTTCTCGGTCATACCTTAACTATGGTAGTACAAGCAATTAAACTCAAGTATACACCTGTACATGCTAATAGTAGTTTGGAAAGACTGCATGGGTTTATGTGCAATCTTCTCCTCGTCATAACCTTAAATATGTGTATTACAGCAATTAAATTTAACTCAATGGAACCTGTACATGCTAATAGTAGTTTGAAAGATGCATGGGTTTTATGTGCAATCTTCTCGGTCATAACCGTATAAATATGGTAGTACAGCAATTAAGCTCAATGATAAACCTGTACATGCTAATAGTAGTTTGAAAGATGCATGGGTTTTATGTGCAATCTTCTCGGTCATAACCTTAAATATGGTAGTACAGCAATTAAACTCAATGATAAACCTGTACATGCTAATAGTAGTTTGAAAGATGCATGTGTTTATGTTCAATCTTCCTCTGGTCATAACCTTAAATATGGTAGTACAACGCATTAAACTCAATGATAAACCTGTACATGCTGAATAGTAGTTTGAAAGATGCATGGGTTTATGTGCAATCTTCTCGGTCATAACCTTACATATGGTAGTACACAGCAATTAAAACTCAATGATAAACCTGTACATGCTAAATAGTTTTGAAAAGATGCATGGGTTTATGTGCAATCTTTTCGGTCATAACCTAAATATGGTAGTACAGCAATAAACTCATTGATAACCTGTACATGCTTATAGTAGTTTGAAAGATGCATGGGTTTATGTGCAATCTTTCGGTCAAATAACCTTAAATATGGGTAGTACAGCAATTAAACCTCTATGATAAACCTGTACATGCTAATAGTAGTTTGAAAGATGCATGGTTTTTTCTGCAATCTTCCTCGGTCATAACCTTAAATATGGTAGTACAGCAATTAAACTCAATGATAAACCTGTACATGCTAATAGTACATTTTGAAAGATGCATGGTTTTATGTGCCCATCTCTTCTCGGTCAGTCAACCGCTTAAATATGGTAGTACAGCAATTAAACTCAATGATAAACCTGTACATGCTAAATAGTAGGTGTTGAAGTATGCATGGGTTATGTGCAATCTTCTCGGTCATAACCTTAATATGGTAGTACAGCAATTAAACTCAATGATAAACCTGTACATGCTAATAGTAGTTGAAAGATGCATGGGTTTATGTGCCAATCTTCCTGGTCATAACCTTAAAATATGGTAGTACAGCAATTTAAATCAATGATAAACCTGTACATGCTAATAGTAGTTTGAAAGATGCATGGGTTTATGTGCAAACTTTCTTGGTCATAACCTTAAATATGGTAGTACAGCAATTAAACTCAATGATAAACCTGTACATGCTAATAGTAGTTTGAAAAGATGCATGGGTTTATGTGCAAATCTTCTCTCTCTCTTCCCTCGGTTATAACCTTAAATATGGTAGTACAGCACTTAAACTCAATGATAAAACTGTACATGCTAATAGTAGATTTGAAAAGAAGCATGGGTTTATGTGCAATCTTCCTCTTCTAACTCGGTCATAACCTTAAATATGGTAGTACAAGCAATTAAACTCAATGATAAACCTGTACATGCTAATAGTAGTTTTGAAAGATGCATGTGTTTATGTGCAATCTTCTAGGTCATAACCTTAAATATGGTAGTACAGCAATTAAACTCAATGATAAAGCTGTACATGCATATAGTATTTTGAAAGATGCATGGGTTTATGTGCAATCTTCTCGTTCATAACCTTAAATAATGGTAGTACAGCAATTAAACTCAAATGATAAACCCTGTAAACATTCTAATAGTAAGTTTGAAATATGCATGGGTTTATGTGCAATCTTCTTGGTCATAACCTTAAATATGGTAGTACAGCAATTAAACCTCAATGATAAACCGTTACATGCTAATAGTAGTTTGAAAGATGCATGGGTTTATATGTGCAATCTTCTCGGTCATAACCTTTAATAATATGGTGTAGTACAGCAATTAAACTCAATGATAAACCTGTACATGCTAATAGTAGTTTGAAAGATGCATGAGGGTTATGTGCAATCTTCTCGCGTCATAACCTTAAATATGGTAAAGTACAGCAATTAAACTCAAATGATAAACCTGTACATGCTAATAGTAGTTTGAAAGATGCATGGTGTTTATGTGCAATCTTCTCGGTCATAACCTTAAATATGGTAGTACAGCAATTAAACTCAATGATAAACCTGTACATGCTAATAGTAGTTTGAAAGATTCATGGTTTTATGTGCAATCTTCTCGGTCATAACCTTAAATATTGTAGTACAGCAATTAAACTCAATGCTAAACCTGTACATGCTAATAGTAGTTTGAAAGATGCATGGGTTATGTGCAATCTTCTCGGTCATAACCTTAAATATGGTAAGTACAGCAATTAAACTCAATGATAAACCTGTACATGCTAA
>NW_024534823.1:0-16951 GCF_016097555.1 Gigantopelta aegis
ACAATTGGAGATCAGTCCTTTGGACATCGATTTGCTGTTTGTATGCTTGCCGTACATTCTCCCAAGAAAGTTGACACAACTATTGAAGTAAAACTGACTGCATTGAAAACATTTCTCCATATCTTAATACATGTAGCATATTATGGTAAATGTAAATTAATAGCAACAACAACCTTTCTTGTAGAAGAGTGATTCTGTTACTTTTCTCTTATTGATAACTTAGCTTAAGTTTCTTTATGATTTTGTTGTTTCATTTATATTTGTTAAAGTGTGAAAAAGACAGAATATTTTGATAGAAATGCTTCTAATTCACACCTCATGTCATACACAAATTTCACTAAGATCAATGTCAAAGTTAAGTGTAAGCTAAACCTCAGCCACAAAACCCCGTCTAGATTAGCATATATGCTTGCCTTGTTAAAATATTTGGCAGGGTGGAGATATCATGCTTCAAAGCAGCGTGAATATCTTTCGCACATCTAGTAGAGAATATATTTCTATCAGTCCAAAAATACTACCAAATGTATGTTCGCAATATACAAGATCATCAAGAGACATTGTTCTTCTTTGTGAGTTTCACTAATAGTTTTGTGTACATTCTCTCTCTGAAAATGATTACTTAGACATAACAAGCTGTTGTAATTTAAACAAACCCATGTATCAACTTGAATGTGAGAATGATTCTATTAATTTTACTGCATTACATTCTACTGTATTTTTTAAAAGATTTTATGTGATTGACGTATAAATCATATACTCACCGCAGTCTCAATGCCAACGCTTATTTGAAAGCTACATAAAAATTATGTTAATAGTGTTTGTTACATTGATCATTTGAAATAATAATTACCTAATGTCTGCATCTGTAGGCTCTTAAGAATTCCAAGTAGAAGCTCATGAGCATCCTCTTTATTGTTAAACTGTCAATGTGGTAATATTTCTTTGGAAAGAAACACACTCAGGACAGGACAGAAACAGCATGTGTGTCTTTATCGCCCCATACAATACTAATAATCAACAAAACATGTTACATCAATATACCACAGCATAATATCATTTGATTGACAATGTATATTATACATAGCTATTTGTTTGACATCTCAGTGAATTGTTTAGATGTAGACTTTGTAGCAAGTATTAACTTGTGATGAAGACTGACTATAAATAAAATTATTGTTTGTCTTCATACCATCTGGTTCAGTAAACAACTAGTAACTTATAGAACATCATGAAAGTAATTAGATCATCTTTTGTTATCAAATTTCATCAGCCTCCATGTCCTGTTAATATATAGTAGTTCATATATTGGAGCTTAATAATATTATAAGCATTTTGATGTCACTGTGAACTCTACTAGTTATTAATATAAATACAAATACAGCTTAATTATGTGGTGTAAGAACACTTTTTACCTTACAGTATTATATACGACACAACTCAATTTTCAATTACAAGCCATTTGCAAGAGATCAACATATTATTTCATAGTTACTGACATCAATTTTAGGGTCAGATACACACAATATAATATGTGAACATCTCCCCTCATATCAATCTTGTTGTTAAAATATGTCTTGTGAATGGAACTGTTGCCAATTAAAGTTGTGTTGAAATAGTTTATAACAATACTTGGACATTATTTGTGATAATAACTGGAGTACAAATGATGCTGAAGTTGTTTGTTGATGACTAGGATATGATCAAAGTCAAGGAGCTAAAGATTATACCAGGTGAACAAGAAGGTGTACTTTTACTAAACTGCATGACTTCATAACAAGTCATACACATCAAATTCATACACACAGCCTGATACCTTCCAATTTAATGCATTAATCAAACACTGAATATTAACAATAGTTATAACTATATGTACCAAAGAATGAAACATTTAATTAATTATATTACCAATATATAAACATTGTCATATAAATAGTAATCATAGTTAAGTCTGTCCTTGGTTTACTAATGTTGCAGTGTATCCTCGTACATGTAAGGATGTCTTACATCCTAACCAATAAGACAAAATTGTCTCAGCGTATGATACTAAAAAATGTAATGATGGAGCCACTCTTGCCACACCTTCCAATCTATACTGAAAAGACACTATTATGGTATTTGTCTTCTGTTGAATAACGAGATCAGTATAACCAGGAAATGTTCCCTCAATAAACTTTCTAATATAAAAATCTTTCATTAAAGACTCTCCACTTGTTCTCTGTAATAAACTCCCTCCTCTAGAGCTCCAACTCTGTGTTACACCTAGTCTTGGAGATGTCGTCTCCTCTCCACTGAGAGTAGAATAAGTTGCTTTAAATAATTCTTTTCTAAAAGCACAAGACATTAGAATTGAGGTCCTGCTTAGTGGACTAGCGGCAGTACTACAGAAGACACGGTTAATTATCATACTAGACATTTTCTTAATTGTAACCTAGAGAAGTACACGTATAATAATTTGTACACAATATTAAAGCACTTACCACTGATATAGATTTCAACAAACCACACCCCTTTACCCTCCCACTCATGTCTTGTTATTAAGGTTATATATTAATGAGTTTAAAAATACATTATATCGTACAATGAATATTATAAATCCATGTCTCATCAAAAGATGATTGAATAACTATGAAAGGAAAGAAATAAATAAATCTAAATATTCCTGGACTTATCATGCTAGTATCAAACATCCTACTATTTTTCTTCCTTAGAAACAGAATCATTAAGACAAAATAGGAATGCTATAAATTACTAGGACCCCAGAGCAACATAGACATGTCCTTCAAGGATAATATCAATGGCTTAAAATAAATGTAAACTTGCAACTCTGGTCTATATGGTACTGTACAATACATACATATTATATTATTGTACAGAAAACAAATAGAGCCTTTGTTTCAGATGTATTCAAGGACCTCAGTAATGTAACTCAATGCACATGATCATAAACAATAGCAATGCAAGAGTAGTATCATATCATGTTATGTATACAGCATACAGTAAATGTTCATGCTATAAGTCCAGATATCAAATAAAATCATAAATTTCTTCAACTTTTTAACTTGTACATTATACTGAGTATTCTCTATTACCTTTATCCTATGTGTTAACTTATCATACTGATCTTCACTACTTAACGTACATACCAATTTGTTTATCATCTTCAAACTAAAGCTCATCTTCTGCCTCTCCTTCATTACCAAGATATAATAGTTGGATTTCCTCCTCATTATCATTTCTACGATGTCTATATTTCTATTTAATACAAAAAGTCCATACTTTATCATTTTGAAGTTTCAGTTCTATTGAAAATAATAATTATTATATTTTCATTCTCTTTTATGAATCAGTCATACAGTAGCTGCAAATTTATAGAGCTCCTAGATACACTAATTTATACATTTAAAATCATTTATAGATAATTAAAAAGACTATTATTTTAATAATTAATGCTTACAGACCTGCTTCAGTATTTGGTATACTATATTATCTAATATACATCAATAGTTAGCTATATCTACTCACCTTAATAGTGCCCATATAATGACTGCCATTATTGCAACTACAATTAACAGTGTTCCCAGAACACTTCCAATAATAGCAGCCTCTTGTGATGAGGATAACCCTATAAATTAAAACAAAGGTATACGTTTGTTGTAAATAGTACTAAGCATTCTGTCAGATTTTACTTGGTGGATCTACTGTCTATTTATTGTAACTTCTACTTTTATACATGTATACTATCAAAGAGTAGGGCATTAAGAGCTCTCTATCATCAATGATGTATTTATTTTGTAATTTCTTACTGGGAACATTGGCTGTAGGTGATATAAGAACAGATATAGCTGTGGCAATAGAAGAACCAAAAGCAGAAACAGGTGAATTAACATTAATTGTAAATGAAATAGAAATAAAAACAGATGATGGAGAAGGAATAACAGATGAATGAACTTCATATTTAGAAGCTGTAATAGACAATGTGCTAGATTTAGTTGCTATAGAAGAACTACTAAATGAATAGACTGTAGCAACAGATGAAGATGGAATAGCAAGTGAGTCAGATGTAGGGAAATTAAATGATGTAGATAACACTGAAGGACTAATAACAGATGAGATAGTTGTAGATTGAGATGAGACAAAATGTGATATTGATGAAAATTCTGGTGAAGAAGACAAAGTTCTAGATAAGATGAATTCAGAAGTACTAAGTGATGTAAATGTATTTGATGTAAAGAAATGAGGAGAAGATTGAGATGAGACAACAAGTGAGATAATAAGAGACTCAGAATACCAAGTTATAGTAGATGTAGATATTGAAATTATAGATGATAAAGGATGAGTTGTACTCCATAATGAAGTCAATGATGTAGTTATTACACTAGATAATGTAGTGATGAGTAATGAAGACATGATAGAAGAATTACATGATGATTCTGAACAGTTCCAATTACCTAAAAGATATCATTTAATATAATGTGAACATATAGAATTTACTAAATATTGAAGCTTTCAATATTTTTTACCCTATATTAATATATATAAGTATATTTGTATCTAAAATTACTAAAACATTATATAAAATACACTATTATATAAAATACTCCACTTTCCTATTTACTATTATGAACCATTTATATATTAAATATGTAATTTGTATATTCCATTAGTATACTTCCAATATCATATGTTACTGATAATCCAACACTTAAACTATGATCTGTATTAAATATTAAATTATGAGAGGGAGTTACAATATTGGACAGTAATCAATTAGTATAGTTGTTAAATAAAGACAATTTATAGGACACTCTACAATTAAATATGATAAATTGTCAGACAATCAATGTACTATAAAAATGAAGCTCTTATAAACACAATTGTGGAGTGGGTATTTATTTAAAGTAGTGTTTTGAAGCAATAGTATAAACTTACTATAACTATTATAACATTGTACACCAGCATCTTGTGTGTGTAAACAATTGTTGTACTGATTACCAAATCCAACAAAGTTACATTCAGTAATACTTTCTTCATTACCAACACATTCAACTTTATCAAGATAGATAGGTCCTAAATGTAAAAGAAAGATCAAACTTGTATTAGACAGTAGACTATATTAGTAAATACACATAGAGCATATACTAACACACAGATATAAAAATTATTTGAAATAATGTTAAAAGGATTACCAGTTCCTGGACCAAAATAAGCACTGGTATAAGCTTTAACTACTTGACTTGGATCATATCCTAGTTGTCTACAAACAACTTTAGCATCATTTGCTCTCCAGTAATTATCACAAATAGTGCCCCAAGTATTGTTATAAAATATCTCAACACGACCTTCATTAGGAACATTTCCATTAACAAGACGAAGTCTAATATCAGCAAGATGGTCATGTTGATCTGAGAGAATTAAGATGTTCACATATTATATTATTCATATCTGACATTACTTACTAGTACAAATGACTCCAGCATTATTACTGTGTGAACAACCACGACTATTAACAATTAGACAATCAAACAAACTTGATTCATTACCAACACATTCCACATCATTCAACCAAATTGGTCCTGTCAATATAGTATTGTTTAGTAATAATATAACTATACATATTAACATTGAAGTACAATATTCATGAGAGATATGTCTGTATATATACAAGTATCATAGATACATATAGATATTCAACATATAATAATACCTGAACTAATTCCAAAATGAGAATATCTTGTAGCAGCTATAGCATCAACATAACCTAGTTGATGACAGACTACACTAGCATCCAATATATCCCAGTTATTATCACATACTAAGTACCAGTTACCATTATGAAATACTTGAACAGTACCTTCAAGTTGATTAGAACCATTGACTAGTCGAAGTGCTGTATGAAAAATATATATGTAATTTAGTAGAATAGTGGTCAGAGTAAATAATACAAAAAAAAAAACATCAAAAAAGTATATTTTATTGTTTTAGACAAAATAAATAAAGCTCATCTGTTTTCACTAAGTACATATTTATTGTATATAATAAATAAATGTTGTGATAGAAAACTAAAAACATCATATACACTACATTTAGTTTAAGAAGAATGATTGTAAAAAAATGTTAATTTGTGTTATTGGCATTTCTGTGTGTGAGTATTTTTTAATATAAATAACTAGAGAATTCAATTTCGCTATAATTAATTCAATTTAGCAGTGATCAGAATAAAACAATATCAAAACACATTTAAAAGTTTATTTTATTATTTTTTAGATAAAATATTTCTGTTTTCTCAAAAGAAAAGCAAGTACACGTCTACACTGTTAAAATGAATGTTATTTTAACAACTAATTTGTACTTCACATGGATGAACTGCTATAGAATATAGAATTTATCTGAATTAATCATTGTATAATTGGTTGGTATGTGAAGTACAACACACCAACCTAATTACACAGTGAGTAATTTACATGATTTCTATATTCCATAGTAATCTATCCATGTAAGCTACAAATCAGTTGTTAAAATGACATATCAATTTTAACAGTGTACTGTATATACCTTAAGGACAGGTTTAATTACGAGTACTTAATTTTGCGATTTGGCTACCCCTCACATTTTGCTGGTACTAATAATTGCGAAATTGCAAAAAAATCAACTACACCACTAATAAGAAGTACAAAGAGCCAGTGGATGGCAAATTTGAAGATGCAAACAGACTTTATACTACAAAGATTGAAGGAGCCAAAAGACTGTGGAGAAGATACGGACTCGAACTCTGACCTTGACATAGACCATGCATAGTTGTTTCTAATTAATCGAAAATTCGAAATTACGTTTATGAAATATTATATATTCGCGGGTATTAAGTATTGCGATTTTGACCTAAATCGCAAAATTCGCAATTAATAGTACCCGTTATTAAACCTATCCCTAAGGTAGTAAATAAACATTGTGATAGAAAACTGACAGAAAGACAGACAAGATAGACAGAATGAGAGAAAGACAGAGAGAGGGAGAGAGAGAGAGGGAAAGAGATCAATGTATATATCTAGAGTACAACATCATTGCTAATACATGTGACTTACCAGGTGCACATCTCACTCCAACATCTTCCTGATGACTACAATTATGAATACCCCATCCTCTAAATTGACATTGTCCTATACTGGACTCATTGCCAACACAGTGGATATTATCAATCCATATGTGATCAGTACCATTACTAAAATTGGCTAACTACAACATATTAACATTAAATATTGATTAATTCAAAGAAACTGATTTTATCAACATTTAATTTATTGAACTAAGATTTAATGACAATTTATGATTAGTAAATGTACTGTGATGATTAAATGTTAATAGAGTAAATTTGTTTTTCTAAGACAATACTTGGGGATCTTATATAATTATAGAGGTGTATAATGGTAAAGTAAAATGTGCTTATATAATTACTATATGGAGTGTTCTTAAGGAAGTGTCTTATTTCCTCTGTATTCACCTTATCTAACTACAATGCACCAAATAATTAAAGAAATTATATCTCATAGCCAGCAGTCCAACACTTACTTGTAGTAGTCCAGTACTCTGGGATATCCTAATTGTTTACAGACAACAATAGAATCAGCTAGAGTCCAGTCATCATCACATATAGTACCCCATTGGTCACTATGATATACCTCAACACGACCCTCACTATCATAACCACTATCACTGACAAGACGTATAGCAAATCGATAATTATAATACATATATAATATAACTGTTAACATGTACTTACTATCAGAACAGACCACACCCACATCATTGACATGACTACAACCAGTGACTAGACCATACCCATTATTTTACACAAGAACTAAGAGAGAACTCTAAACCAGTACAGTTAACATTACTCAACCATATTTGTCCTATAACATAACAATATTAACATATACATTATGATTATTGGAATGAAAATAAATTGACAAAAACATGCAAAGTTTATATAAGCAGACATAAACATACATTATATATTGTGTGTACAAACCAACTAAATAGAAATATAGTGAATTAGTGATATATTATATTTTTACCAGTTCCTGGATTAGTAAGTCCTGCTGTATAAAACTGTTCAGGTGAAGTATATCCTAATTCTTTACAAACAACAAGAGAGTCTTGAAATGTCCAGGGACTTATTACAAACTGTACCCCACTGACCATTATGGAATATTTCAAGACGACCAACATATTGAGCTCCAATATATGAACTACTAGTAACAAGACGTATTGTTGAGAGTAACTATAATAAATGATAAAACTATAATAACTACTACATATTGATAACAATATTCTGACATGCTGACACAATCATTTATGACCTTAATATAATTATAAGAACTTTGTTTACATTAGCTCTTTATCATAACATAGTAGTGGTTGGTACTATAAAATTTTCCCTAGTGATAGTGAATTGATTTAAAGTGTGCTCTCTAATAGCATGGTACTAACTTCAGTAAACAAATCACTTACATAATAGCTGCATTAGAATACACACACACACACACACACACACACACACACACACACACACACACACACACACACACACATACATATATATTATACAAAAAAAACCATAGTGAATTGACTTAAAGTAGGCTCTCTAATAGCATGATACTAACTTCAGTAAACAAATCACTACTTAATAGCTGCATTAGTACACACACACATACACACATATACATGCAAAACCATATATATATATATATATATATATATATATATGAGTTATATAACAAAACGAAGTGACAAATTACGCATTACTTTATTTCGATATTGCTACGTTTATTGCTTACATTCACTTATTGTTATAAAGATGGAGTCACTTTCTTTAAAGATTGTATACACTAAAACAAGGAAAGAAACTATGGATATCGTCTGAGCCATATTTCTTCAACTCTTCTTAACAAGAAATAAACAACAAATCATCTTTGACAATTTGAGAATCACTTTTTGAGAGGGCGTTAACCGGGGCTATTCCTGGGACTCTTCCAGTATTAGATATGCGGACAATCCATTATACGGATATTTGTGGTAATCTGCGGAAATTTATTAATTATTCTAACTAAATTAATCAAACAATTAAGGGCCAGTCTTAATATACTGTTTGTGCAAACATGTTGATTAATCTAAAGTGGTGCTACTATAATTAAAAGTACAGTCTTTGTGAGTTAAAACCAGCAGACTTCATTGTCCCGATTGTATCCTGGTTGTATGGAGTATTACAAACTGAACACCAATATAACATGTGATGTCACTCCACATCTGATAGGGTGGTAGTAAACTTTGACTAGGGACTTTTTGTGTCATTGACTTTTTTTGCTATGTTTAGAAGGTCTATGCTGTTTTTTCTCTCTCTTCTCCTTTTTTATTCATCTTGTATGCTTGTTTTTTTTGTTTTATGTTAACCTTTTTTCTTGCTGTGCTTTCTTTACCCTTTGTATCACCTCAGCAGTAGTCAATTTTCGTCCAAATTTGTTAGTCTTGTACATATCTTAGTTTTTCAAACGGTAGTTATGGCTTTAAATAGATCTAAAAAAACTTTTAAAGTGTCTTGTGAAGGGTTTGATGTTCTTAAACTTGTTTGAAGTGTTGATTATATTGATGAATGTGATGTTGTTAGTGATGGATGTGATGATGAAGATGATGAATATGATGAAGATGCATCGATGATGGTGTTAAGTTAGTTTGTATTTTAAGGATATTGATAATTAAGGTATTGAAAGTGATGTTGTTTTGTTCATCTTCATTAGTTGATTCTCTCTCCTCTTAACCTTGTAGAGTACTGGTATAGGACTGTTTGTGTTGTCACTAACAGAAGAAGCTTCAGTGATACTGTTATTGCTAAAGGGCTCTGAATATGATAAACTAGAAATTGGAACATGGCCATATTCTTTTAAAAAGAATGACAGCAAATATTATAATATTATTTAGTAATATACAATAACAGTGAAACACTGTATACATGTATACAGTATTTCATTGTTATTGTATATCACTAAATAATATTATAATATTTGCTGTCAGGATCACTCTGGTGGATGATGTGGCTTGTACTGACACTGTCAAATGTGTGACTTTACACACAGTAATAATGTTGGAATTATTTGTATTATAAAGTTGTATCAGATATACACAACATGTATGTATTATTTGTAAACAATTAAGATATCTCATGGCACTGGACTACCACAAGTAATGGCTGGACTGCTGGATAAGAAATATAATGTTTTCTCAATTGACAAATTAAGTATAGAGGAAACAAGGCACTCCCACTCACTATAATAATAATATATAGCACACATTTCTTTATTATTTTACACCTCTACACTATTATTAGATCCCTAAGTATTGTCTTAGATAAACAAGTTTACTCTATTAAATTTGATCATCACAGTACTTTTACTAAGGATAAATTCTAGCAAATCTTACTTAACTAAATAGATTACATGTTGAAAATGTCATAAGTTAAAGCTATATGCAGGAGATTTTTATTGAATTCTCGAGACTTCACTGAAAGCTGTGCTTTTTTCAAAGTTTTTCAGACTTTTAAAGCTTTTTGTTCGTTTGACGTTCCTTTGGCAGTATTCTTACAGAATTACAGAATTTTACTACCCTCCACTATAGTTTGGTGGCTACCAGTGGCGTGTTTGCCGAATTAAAGCAGTTCAAAACCATTTGCCCAGGTAACACACACGGGTTCTTCCGTGTTCGCCTACTCTAATTTTAACACAAAAGTACGGTTTTGCCTACGGATACCGTAATTCTAATTAAACAAATATTGCGATTTTACAAATTACAATTCAAGAGCTACTGGACCAAAAGGGTCTGAAACAATCTAAATAATGATGAAATAGTTTAAGGTAAATGATAAGTAAAGAGTGTAGAATTTAATGTTAAGAAAAGTAAAGATTAAAGAATTATAATTCACAATCCAAGAGCTACTGGACCAAAAGGGTCTGAAACAATCTAAATAATGATGAAGTAGTTTAAGGTAAATGATAAGTAAAGAGTGTACAATTTAATGTTAAGAAAAGTAAAGATTAAAGAATTATAAGTTAATGCGTTGAGACATGCCTACTACATAGTCTGATAAAGAGATTACATTACTGCTAAATCTTTCTTTGAGTTCCTTAATGTGTTGATCTTTCTCTATAGCTTTCTTTTTCTGATGAGGTGGACGTGCACCTGCTGCAAGCTGCTGTATCAAAACCTCTGTGCTGACTTGTTCTCTTTGAAATACCTCAACACATTCGAAGATGTTTGGATGGGATTTACCAACTATTAGCCGTAGACGGTTGTGCCAACCCTCCAAGTGATTGTTTGTCCGTGGTCCTTCAATCTCATATAAGTTCCACTCTGATGTATGGAATGTTCCAGCTATCCATGTTGTTTCGAAATACATAACAAATTCATCGATTCTTAGTAACTCTGGAGTATCTGCTTTTATTCCTTGCCATTTAATTAAATTTTATGAATGTTAATTCAATAAAAAATTCAAAAACTTCTATTAATTAGAATTACGGTATCCGTAGGCAAAACCGTACTTTTGTGCTAAAATTAGAGTAGGTGAACCCGTACTAACTCACACACTGACAGACTACCGCTATACGCCCACGCACAGCGAGGTTAATTAGACATTGCAACACTTAATATAATAGTAATATATAGCACATATTTCTCTACCATTATACACCTCTATACCATTATTAGATCCTCAAATATTGTTTTAGTTTACTCTATTAACATTTGATCATCACAGTACATTTACTAAGGATAAATTCTCAGCGAATTTTAATTAACTTGAGACATTAAATGTTGATAAAATCAGTTTCTTTAAACTAATCAAGATTTGAATATTAATTCTAATCTGTCGTAGGTTTGCCCATTTTGATGAAGGCCTTGTTATTGAGATGTTTCATAATACTTGTGAATACAAATGATGTTAAACTTGTTTGTAGGCAAACCTAGATATGATTTAATTTAAGTTTTTGCTTATTACCAGGTGAACAAGATGTACTTCTACTAGACTATATGACCTTATAAGAGGACATACACAGCATTTAATGCATACAACCTGATACTTTCCAACAGAATGTTTTAATGTCATTAATAAACACTGAACATTAGACAGTTGTCTAATTGTATATGTCAAACTCTTAAACAATTAATAATACTACTATACATTGTCATATAAACAGTATTCATGGTCTGTCTTTGGTTTACTAATGCTGCAGTGTGTCCTTGTACATGTAAGGATGTCTATTATCCTAACCAATAAGACAAAATTGTCTCAGCATAGGACATTAAAAAAATACAATGACGAAGCCACTCTTGCTACACCTTCCCATCTATACTGAAAAGACACTATTATGGTCTGTTGAATAACCAGATCAGTATAACCAGGAAATGTTTCCTCAGTGAACTTTCTAATATAAAAAATCTTTCATTAAAGACTCACCACTTGTTCTCTGTAATATATAAGCTCCCTCCTCTAAAGCTCCAACTCTGTGTTACTAGAAATTTTTCATTATTAAATCTAGAAAAGTACATGTACAATAATCTTGTACACAAGATTATTGCTTATTTAGTTAGCACAACACTATACATCCAACTCATGACGTGTTACTAAGGTTAGTACTTTTCATATAATGATTTTAAAAGTTAAAAATTTTTGATACAGTACCGTACAGTGAATATTATAAATCTATGTGGTTGAAAAACTGTGAAGAAATGAGTAATCAATATTACTTATATCATGAATTGTCATGCTTGTATAACATTTTGATGTTCCCTTCTTTAGAAACAGGATCATTAAGACAGGAAAGGGTTGATAGTACTGTACAACACTATTCAGACTACACATGCACTCCTATTTCTGTTATTTACAGAAGCCGAATTAGTTATTGAATACCTATAATACATCATTTCTTCAATTAAGACATCATAGAAGTCTATTTATTCATCAATAAGTCCATGATTGCTATACCAAAGAAATTCAGTTTGTTTTAAAGATCACAGTGCTAAAACATACCTATTGACATCATTATCCACAGTCTATTAAGACTGTGGATAATGATATTTTTTCTGTAGCATCTTTGCCATTAAAATAGTGTTTCTTAACCAATTGGGTGAATGTCATCATGGGAAGGAAATGAAAAATTCGAAGTGAAAAAGGAGAGTGAAAAAGTGAAAATGGGAAGTGGAACAAGAATTAGAATGGTCTCACTAGGGTTCAGTACAAATCAGTATGATCAGGAAAAGCTCAATTTTAATTAATGGATTACTTGTCAAGAATATATATTCTATAAAAAACTCTATATAAACTATGACAGATTGTAAAAACCATGCCGTTTACTATAGCATTCTAATTAAACTATTAACAAATAAATAATGATAATTGAAGACAATTTGCATTATAACAAATAATGAATATTATATAACCAGATTTGTGTCATCTCCTCCTCAAAACACCAACAAGTTTGGCTGACCTGTAGAGGTAGAGGTAAACATTTATGATTTATGAGGAATGCCACAATAGTGAACTAACATGACAAATGATCAATAAATACAAGATTGGCAAGAAGTCCAGACTAATTACTTTACCTTAGCATGAGGCAACTTATCTGAATGCAGCAGCAAAATCTCACCTTAGTTTATAATATGTATATATGTGGTTTGATCATGCTTATGAATGAAATAATTGCTTTCGGAACCCAGAACCACAGGTATGCAAAAGCAATGTCACAATGAAAATGTTTACTTGATGTTTTAGTAATGCAATAAACTTGAATAAAGGAAAAACCAGACATATTTGAAGAAATTAAAAGATGTGTATAAGTAAGTATTAAATATTAGATTGTGGATCTTTTTAATACACAACAAAGGCAAAAATGAATATTAATAGTCATATTCTAGTACATTTACATAACATCATTCAATTATATGTACTATTTCATTAAATCCAGTATCATCACACTACCTCTTTGTTCACAATCTTCAGACTGAAAAGTCATGTTCTGCTCTTTTGTCTGTTGTCATGACATGACAGTTGCAAGTGCTTGTCATAATGAATGTCTTCCTCATTCTCATTATCATCATCATCAGGTATTTAAAAATTATAACGTCGACGTCTACGACGTTTCCTATGTAAATAAAAAATATTATTCTCTATGTAGTTCAAGTTTGACTAAGTCAGTACTTACATATGTATAAGGAAAAAAGCATCTGTTTTATATTCTACGCGTAAAAAATAACATTACAGCATAGCCAAATTTACTTTTGCTGAACAGCATCACATTTAATGATGTATTCAAATGTGAAGTGCCATTTGCTTATTAAATTCTGTTGTTTCTCTACCATTTCAGGAGTTATTCAAGGATGCATGATAACCAGGCATGATTACATGGGAGTATGTCACTTTATAGTTGGCATGAAAGTGGTATACATGAACAGGACATATCATAATTTCCATAAATTATATTGACATTAGAACACTCTGGGTGACCCCTCCTCTTTAGATGAGGAACTTGGGCTAGTATGTAATAACCCAAAACACCATAATTATTTTATCTCAGCATCTAACAAAGTTTTAAAACAGGCAGTACTATTATAGGCTACAATAGTCTCTCTAGCTAATGTACTTAGAGAAGATTTGATATTAATGCCTTACCATAATTACATGTATAATGACTGCCATTACTACTATAACTACAATGAAACAGTAATATGAATACTCCCAGAACACTTCCAATAATAGTAGCCTCTTGTGATGAGGAAATCCTAACAATTAAACTAATGTGATACATCTAAATAGTCATCTAAGTATCTGTTTTTGGTGGATTTACTTTCTATATCTGTAATCTCTACATTTATACATGAATATTATAAGAGAGCAGGATATTTAGAGCTCTCCTTCATCTGTGTAATGTAATTATTTGTTATTTCTTACTGGGAACATGAGCTGTAGGTGACGTAAGAACAGATGTATCTTTGGAAGTAGAAAGAACCAGCAGATTCAAAAGGTGAATTAGTGTATTAACGGTAAGTGACATTAAAAACAGATGATGGAGATGGAATAAAAACAGATGAATGAACTTCAGGTTAGAAGCTGTAATAGACAATGTGCTAGATTAGTTGCTATAGAAGAATTACTAAATGAATAGACTGTAGCAACAGATGAAGATAGAGTAGCAAGTGAACTCAGAGGGTAGAGAAATGAAAATGATGTGTAGATAGACTTGAAGGACTAATAACAGATGAGATAGTTGTAGATGAGATGAGGACAAAATGTGATTATGATGAAAACTCAGATGAAGAAGACAAAGTTCTAGATAAGATGAATTTAGAAGTACTAATTGATGTAAATGTATTTGATGTAAAGGAGTAAAAGAGAAGATTGAGATGAGACAACAAGTGATGTTGTTGAGATAAATAAGAGACTCAGAATACCAAGGTATAGTAGATGTAGATATTGAAATAAAGATGGATGTAGAATGAGTTGAGTCAATAATGAGGTCAATGAGTAGTATGCATAGTAATATAGTGATGAGTAATGAAGAAGAGATCGAAGAATTACATGATGATTTCTGGAACAGTTCCAATACCTAAAGATGTAGAGTAATATATGTAGACAACAACAATTAACCTCAAAGCTTTCAATATATAAAAAAAGGTTTATACTGGTGCCCCATTCTTGAAACCAGTCTATTTGATCTCCAGTAAGGCTATCAATATACTATTGCCGACTAGACTTCCTATTCACAAGGTAGTAAGCATTATCCAAGAATATTATTTTAAAAGCAATATTGTCTACTAAGATCCTATAGGTTTACTGCTATTTACAACACCTAGACAGATAATGAACATAATGGAATGATTTTTCTCAAAAGAACCCAAGTACATGTTTATGTATATAGAAATAAACTTGATAGAAAAAGAACAATATCATATGCATAAAGTTTAAGGAGGAATAATTTAAAATTGAAATTGTTCATGGCATTTTTGGGTTATATTTAATATTAAAACTTGGAATACATGAAGTATGTAAAAAAGTAAAATTCTATATTAAAAATTTAAACAATGTTGGAATAAATTTAACAGGTATTTCTGTAGGTGTTAACCTAATAAAATGTAATCCATTTTCCTATTTACAAGTTGGTAATTCATTACAAGGGAAAATAATTGAAATTGGGATATTTTTTTCCATTTGTATATCCTATATGAATTCAATTAGGGCCTATTTTTTTGAGTATAACAATAAAAGAAAAAATAAATTTTAAAGTAACATTTCAAAGAAAAATGTATTAAATATTTTACAGGTACCCAAACATTGGGTAAAACAAATTGGAAATTACCAAATCCAAAAAGTAATCGGGAAATTTTTCATTTCAAAAATTACCACAAGAATAAGGTCAATTTGAAAGAAAGACCAGTTTTATTAATAAGAGTATAAGATTTGAAATGAAATATTGGACATCTATTGGGATTTGGCCTTCTTTTTTTATAGACCAAAAGAAAAATTATTCCAGTTGTTATTGGTAAAATTAACCTTGGTTTAGAAACAGGAACAAACTCCCAATAACATATAATATTTTCAGAAATCCCTGGACTCTTTTGCAATTTTTCCCAGTTCCAAAGGGATAATGATTTATAATATATTAAACACCCAGGGACGCCCTCATAAATAGTATTTAACAGGTTTTTCTATCCAATTCCCAAAAGGGATCAGAATGAAAGAATAAAAGAAGTAAAGGATGGTAGGTTTGTTAAAGATTGTTAGTTGATAAAATTTAATTAAAAGTCTTTACAAACTATAAATACAAGACAAGCACTTTATGGGCCTCCTGTGTACAAGATATTTGCTAGTGTTTTTGGTTTTTTTTGAGTTAAGAGGATTTGAGGGATTTTTTTGGGG
>NW_024534824.1:0-12607 GCF_016097555.1 Gigantopelta aegis
ACAAAGCAAGTAGTTTTAGTCCCCTGCGTGGGCAATTCTGGGAACATTTGTTTCCAGTCCTAGCCCCAAAGATTGGGGAAAAGTGGAAAAATATGTCCTGGGGCCGAATTTCCCAAACATGAGTTTTTTAGGAAACGGGGGCCATAAGTGGTTGAATAAAAAAGAGTGTTATTTAAATAACGAATGGGACCAATCACATAGGGTGGCGTGCACCCTTTTGAATGAGAACACCAACGGAATTCGAAAAAGGAGGTTAAAAACATTAATAAATTCCGCACTAACCGGTGAAAACCGTGATATTTGGGTTCTGAACCATACAACAAAACTCCTCCAAAAAAAGGTTGTAGATTGAAAAACAAAGAACGTATGGTTATTGTAGGCCCGCGTGAGGAATTCGGGAACATTTTTTTAGTCCTAGACCCAAATATTTGGTTGAAAAGTGGAAAAAATTTCCGGCCGAATTCTCCCAACATGAGGGTTTTTTTTTTTTTTTTTTTAGGAACGGGGGCATAAGGGTGAATAAAACAAGTTTTATTAAATAAGATGGGTACCCTCATGGAAGAGCAGTGTCACCTTTTGATATGTAAGGAAACCATACGGAATCAGAATATATGAGGTTAAAACCTCAATACAAGTCCGCGCTATACCGGTGAAAACCTTGATTATTTGTGTCGACATCCATATCCAACAACTCCTCCCAACAAAGATGTAGATGTTGAACCCACAAATGCACGTAATCGTATGTAGTCCCTGCGTGGGCGAATATCTGGGAATCATTTGTTTTAGTCCTAGACCCAATATTTGGTGAAAAAGTGGAAAAATATGTCTCGGGCCGAATTCTCTCAACATGATTTTGTAGGAATGGTGGGCCATAAGTGGTGAATAAACAGAGTGTTATGGAAATAACGAATGGGTACTACTCACATGGGTGTCAGTGCACCCTTTTGATATGAGAAACCCATACGGAAGTCAGAATATATGAGGTTAGAAACCTCAATACAAGTCCGCACTATAGCCGGTGAAAACCTTGATATTTGTGTTCTGACATCCATCTCAACAACTCCTCCAAACAAAAGATGTAGATGTGAAAACAAATGCCCCGTACTCGTATGAGGTCCCCTGCGTGGGCGAATTCTGGGAACTTTTCCTTTAGTCCTAGACCCAAATATTTGGTGAAAAAGTGGAAAAATATGTCCTTGGGGCCCGAATTCTCCCCAACATGGTTTTTGCTGAAACGCGTGGCCCATAAGTTGTCGAATAAACACAGTTTTTGTTAAATAACGAAATGGCCTACCAATCACCAGGGTGCCGTGCACCCTTTTGACATGAGACAACCATACGGAATTCAGAATATATGAGGTTAAAACCTCAATACAAGTCCGCAATATAGCGGCTGAAAACCTTGATATTTGGTTCTGACCATCCACATCCAAACAACTCCTCCAAATGAAAGATGTAGATGTGAACACAAATGCACGTATCGTATGTAGTTCCCTGGGGGCGGGGTGGGAGAATTCTGGGAACATTCTTTTAGTCCTAGACCCAAATATTTGCTTTGAAAAAGTGGAAAATATGTCCTGGGGCCGCAATTCTCCCAACATGAGTTTATTAGGAACGGTGGCCATAAGTTGTTGAATAAACAGAGTGTTTATTAAATAACGAATGGGTACCACCTCACGGAGAGTGCAGTGCACCCTTTTGATATGAGAACCCATTGGAAGTCAGAATATATGAGGTTAAAACCTCAATACACGTCCGCACTATAGCGGTGAAAACCTTGATATTTGTGTTCTGACATCCATCTCCAACAACTCCTCCAAATAAAAGATATAGATGTGAAAACAAATGCACCCCTCGTATGTAGTCCCTGCGTGGGCGAATTCTGGGAACATTTCTTTTAGTCCTAGACCCAAATATTTGGTGAAAAAGTGGAAAAATATGTCTTGGGGCCGAATTCTCCCCAACATGGCAGTTTTGATGAACGGGCGGGAACTATGGGTCATAAGTGGTCGAATAAACACAGTTTTTATTAAATAACGAATGGGTACCACTCACACAGGGTGTCGTGCACCCTTTTGACATGAGAACCCATACGGAAGTCAGAATATATGAGGTTAAAACCTCAATACAAGCCGCCACTATAGCGGTGAAAACATTGATATTTGTGTTCTGACATCCATATCCAACAACCCTCACAAATAATAGATTATGCAGATGTGAACACAAATGCATGTATCGCATGTATTCCTGCCGTGAGCGATTTTCTGGGAACATTTCTTTTAGTCCTAGACCCAAATATTTGGTGAAAAAGTGGAAAAATATGTCTTGGGGCCGAATTCTCCCAACATGAGTTTTTTAGGAACGCTGGGCCATAAGTCGGATGAATAAACCAGAGTTTTATTAAATAACGAATGGTTGTACCAATCACACAGTGTGCCGTACACCCTTTTGATATGAGAACCCATTCTTGGAAGTCAGAATATATGAGGTTAAAACCTCAATACAAGTCCACACTATAGCGAGTGAAAACATTGATATTTGTGTTCGACATCCATATCCAACAACCCCTCCAAATAAAAGATGCATAGATGTGAACACAAATGCATGTATCGTATTAGTTCCTGCGTGGGCGAATTCTGGGAACATTTCTTTTAGTCCTAGACCCAAATATTTGGTGAAAAAGTGGAAAAATATGTCCTGGGGCCGAATTCTCCCAACATGAGTTTTTTTAGGAACGCTGGGCCATAAGTGGATGAATAAACAGAGTTTTTATTAAATAACGAATGGCTACCAATCACACAGTGTGCCGTGCACCCTTTTGACATGAGAACCCATACGGAAGTCAGAATATATGAGGTTAAAACCTCAATACAAGTCCGCACTATAGCGGTGAAAACCTTGATATTTGTGTTCTGACATCCATATCCAACAACTCCTCCAAATAAAAGATGTAGATGTGAACACAAATGCACGTATCGTATTTAGTCCCTGCGTGGGCGAATTCTGGGAACATTTGTTTCAGTCCTAGACCCAAATATTTGGTGAAAAAGTGGAAAAATATGTCCTGGGGCCGAATTCTCCCAACATGAGTTTTTTAGGAACGGTGGGCCATAAGTGGTTGAATAAACAGAGTGTTTATTAAATAACGAATGGGTACCACTCACATAGGGTGTCGTGCACCCTTTTGATATGAGAACACCATACGGAATTCAGAATATATGAGGTTAAAACCTCAATACAAGTCCGCACTATACCGGTGAAAACCTTGATATTTGTGTTCTGACATCCATATCCAACAACTCCTCCAAACAAAAGATGTAGATGTGAACACAAATGCACGTATCGTATGTAGTCCCTGCGTGGGCGAATTCTGGGAACATTTCTTTTAGTCCTAGACCCAAATATTTGGTGAAAAAGTGGAAAAATATGTCCTGGGGCCGAATTCTCCCAACATGAGTTTTTTAGGAACGGTGGGCCATAAGTGGTAACAACGAATAAACCCAGAGTTTTTATTAAATAACGAATGGGTACCACTCACATAGGGTGCCGTGCACCCTTTTGATATGAGAACCCATACGGAAGTCAGAATATATGAGGTTAAAACCTCAATACAAGTCCGCACTATAGCGGTGAAAACCTTGATATTTGTGTTCTGACATCCATATCCAACAACTCCTCCAAACAAAAGATGTAGATGTGAACACAAATGCACGTATCGTATGTAGTCCCTGCGTGGGCGAATTCTGGGAACATTTCTTTTAGTCCTAGACCCAAATATTTGGTGAAAAAGTGGAAAAATATGTCCTAGGGCTGAATTCTCCCAACATGAGTTTTTTAGGAACGGTGGGCCATAAGTGGTTGAATAAAAAGAGTGTTTATTATATAACGATTGGGTACCATTCACGGAGAGTGCAGTGCACCCTTTTGATATGAGAACCCATACGGAAGTCAGAATATATGAGGTTAAAACCTCAATACAAGTCCGCACTATAGCGGTGAAAACCTTGATATTTGTGTTCTGACATCCATCTCCAACAACTCCTCCAAATAAAAGATATAGATGTGAACACAAATGCACGTATCGTATGTAGTCCCTGCGTGGGCGAATTCTGGGAACATTTCTTTTAGTCCTAGACCCAAATATTTGGTGAAAAAGTGGAAAAATATGTCTTGGGGCCGAATTCTCCCAACATGAGTTTTTGATGAACGGTGGCCCATAAGTTGTCGAATAAACACAGTTTTTGTTAAATAACGAATGGCTACCAATCACACAGTGTGCCGTGCACCCTTTTGACATGAGAACCCATACGGAAATCAGAATATATGAGGTTAAAACCTCAATACAAGTCCGCACTATAGCGGTGAAAACCTTGATATTTGTGTTCTGACATCCATATCCAACAACTCCTCCAAATAAAAGATATAGATGTGAACACAAATGCACGTATCGTATGTAGTCCCTGCGTGGGCGAATTCTGGGAACATTTCTTTTAGTCCTAGACCCAAATATTTGATGAAAAATTGGAAAAATATGTCCTGGGACCGAATACTCCCAACATGAGTTTTTTAGGAATGGTGGGCCATAAGTTGTTGAATAAACAGAGTGTTTATTAAATAACGAATGGGTACCACTCACGGAGAGTGCAGTGCACCCTTTTGATATGAGAACCCATTTGGAAGTCGGTATATATGAGGTTAAAACCTCAATACACGTCCGCACTCTAGCGGTGAAAACATTGATATTTGTGTTCTGACATCCACATCAAACAACTCCTCCAAATGAAAGATATAGATGTGAACACAAATGCATCTATCATATGTATTTCCTGCGTGAGCATTTTCTGGGAACATTTCTTTCAGTCCTAGACCCAAATATTTGGTGAAAAAGTGGAAAAATATGTCTTGGGGCCGAATTCTCCCAGAATAAGGTTTAGACGAACGATGGGTCATAAGTGGTCGAATAAACACAGTTTTTATTAAATAACGAATGGGTACCACTCACATAGGGTGTCGTGCACCCTTTTGATATGAGAACCCATTTGGAAGTAGGTATATATGAGGTTAAAACCTCAATACAATCCACACTATAGCGGTGAAAACATTGATATTTGTGTTCTGACATCCATATCCAACAACCCCTCGAAATAATACATGCAGATGTGAACACAAATGCATGTAGCGCATGTATTCCCTCCGTGAGCGAATTCTGGGAACATTTCTTTTAGACCTAGTCCCAAATATTTGGTGATAAAGTGGAAAAATATGTCTTGGGGCCGAATTCTCCCAACATGAGTTTTTTAGGAATGCTGGGCCATAAGTGGATGAATAAACAGAGTTTTTATTAAATAACGAATGGCTACCAATCACACAGTGTGCCGTACACCCTTTTGACATGAGAACCCATACGGAAGTCAGAATATATGAGGTTAAAACCTCAATACAAGTCCGCACTATAGCGTGAAAACCTTGATATTTGTGTTCTGACATCCATATCCAACAACTCCTCCAAATAAAAGATGTAGATGTGAACACAAATGCACGTATCGTATTTAGTCCCTGCGTGGGCGAATTCTGGGAACATTTGTTTCAGTCCTAGACCCAAATATTTGGTGAAAAAGTGGAAAAATATGTCCTGGGGCCGAATTCTCCCAACATAAGGTTTAGACGAACGATGGGCCATAAGTGGTCGAATAAACACAGTTTTTATTAAATAACGAATGGGTACCACTCACATAGGGTGCCGTGCACCCTTTTGACATGAGAACCCATACGGAAGTCAGAATATATGAGGTTAAAACCTCAATACAAGTCCGCACTATAGCGGTGAAAACCTTGATATTTGTGTTCTGACATCCATATCCAACAACTCCTCCAAATAAAAGATGTAGATGTGAACACAAATGCACGTATCGTATGTAGTCCCTGCGTGGGCGAATTCTGGGAACATTTCTTTTAGTCCTAGACCCAAATATTTGGTGAAAAAGTGGAAAAATATGTCCTGGGGCCGAATTCTCCCAACATGAGTTTTTTAGGAACGGTGGGCCATAAGTGGTTGAATAAACAGAGTGTTTATTAAATAACGAATGGGTACCACTCACATAGGGTGTCGTGCACCCTTTTGATATGAGAACACCATACGGAATTCAGAATATATGAGGTTAAAACCTCAATACAAGTCCGCACTATACCGGTGAAAACCTTGATATTTGTGTTCTGACATCCATATCCAACAACTCCTCCAAACAAAAGATGTAGATGTGAACACAAATGCACGTATCGTATTTAGTCCTGCGTGGGCGAACCACTGGGGAAACAGTATGTAGACCCTGCGTGGAAGAAAAGTGGGAACATTTCTTTTGAGGTAGGACCCTAGATAAGTGGTTGAATAAAAAGGTGTTTAATATTTGTGGGTGAAAACCCTTTGAATATGAGAAACAGTGGAAAAATATGTCCTAGGGTCCGCCGATATTTCTCCCAACATGAGTTTTTAGGAAGAACGGTGGAAAAAAGAAGCACTCGTATGTAGTCCTCCTGCAACTAGTGGGCGAAAGTGGATGAATAAACCGAGTGAGTTTTGGAAAATAAGGGTTTAAATAACGAATGGGTACCATTCACGGAGAGTGCAGTGCACCCTTTTGATATGAGAACCCATACGGAAGTCAGAATATATGAGGTTAAAACCTCAATACAAGTCCGCACTATAGCGGTGAAAACCTTGATATTTGTGTTCTGACATCCATCTCCAACAACTCCTCCAAATAAAAGATATAGATGTGAAAACAAATGCACCCCTCGTATGTAGTCCCTGCGTGGGCGAATTCTGGGAACATTTCTTTTAGTCCTAGACCCAAATATTTGGTGAAAAAGTGGAAAAATATGTCTTGGGGCCGAATTCTCCCAACATGAGTTTTTTAGGAACGGTGGGCCATAAGTGGTTGAATAAACAGAGTTTTTATTAAATAACGAATGGGTACCACTCACGGAGAGAGCAGTGCACCCTTTTGATATGAGAACACCATACGGAATTCAGAATATATGAGGTTAAAACCTCAATACAAGTCCGCACTATACCGGTGAAAACCTTGATATTTGTGTTCTGACATCCATATCCAACAACTCCTCCAAACAAAAGATGTAGATGTGAACACAAATGCACGTATCGTATGTAGTCCCTGCGTGGGCGAATTCTGGGAACATTTCTTTTAGTCCTAGACCCAAATATTTGGTGAAAAAGTGGAAAAATATGTCTTGGGGCCGAATTCTCCCAACATGAGTTTTTGATGAACGGTGGGCCATAAGTGGTCGAATAAACACAGTTTTTATTAAATAACGAATGGCTACCAATCACACAGTGTGCCGTGCACCCTTTTGACATGAGAACCCATACGGAAGTCAGAATATATGAGGTTAAAACCTCAATACAAGTCCGCACTATAGCGGTGAAAACCTTGATATTTGTGTTCTGACATCCATATCCAACAACTCCTCCAAATAAAAGATATAGATGTGAACACAAATGCACGTATCGTATGTAGTCCCTGCGTGGGCGAATTCTGGGAACATTTCTTTTAGTCCTAGACCCAAATATTTGGTGAAAAAGTGGAAAAATATGTCCTGGGGCCGAATTCTCCCAACATGAGTTTTTTAGGAATGGTGGGCCATAAGTGGTTTGAATAAAACAGAGTTTATTAAATAACGAATGGGTACCAATTCACGGAGTGTGCAGTGCACCCTTTTGATATGAGAACCCATACGGAAGTCAGAATATATGAGGTTAAAACCTCAATACAAGTCCGCACTATAGCGGTGAAAACCTTGATATTTGTGTTCTGACATCCATATCCAACAACTCCTCCAAATGAAAGATATAGATGTGAACACAAATGCATGTATCGTATGGTATTTTCCTGCGTGAGCATTTTCTGGGAACATTTCTTTCAGTCCTAGACCCAAATATTTGGTGAAAAAGTGGAAAAAATATGTCTTGGGGCCGAATTCTCCCCAGAATAAGTTTTAGACGAAACGGATGGGGCATAAGTGGTCGAAATAAACACAGTTTTTATTAAATAACGAATGGGTACCACTCACATAGGGTGTCGTGCAACCTTTTGATATGAGAACCCATACGGAAGTCAGGAATATATGAGGTTAAAACCTCAATACAAGTCCGCACTATAGCGGTGAAAACCTTGATATTTGTGTTCTGACATCCATATCCAACAACCCCTCCAAATAAAACATGCAGATGTGAACACAAATGCATGTATCGTATGTAGTCCCTGCGTGGGCGAATTCTGGGAACATTTCTTTTAGTCCTAGACCCAAATATTTGGTGAAAAAGTGAAAAATATGTCTTGGGGCCTGAATTCTCCCAACATGAGTTTTTTAGGACGGTGGTGGGCCATAAGTGGTTGAATAAACAGAGTTTTTATTAAATAACGAATGGCTACCAATCACACAGTGTGCCGTGCACCCTTTTGACATGAGAACCCATACGGAAGTCAGAATATATGAGGTTAAAACCTCAATACAAGTCCGCACTATAGCGTGAAAACCTTGATATTTGTGTTCTGACATCCATATCCAACAACTCCTCCAAAAAAAGATGTAGATGTGAACACAAATGCACGTATCGTATGTAGTCCCCTGCGTGGGCGAATTCTGGGAACATTTCTTTTAGTCCTAGACCCAAATATTTGGTGAAAAAGTGGAAAAAAATATGTCTGGGGGCCGAATTACTCCCAACATGAGTTTTTTATTGAACGGTGGGCCATAAGTTGGTTGAATAAACACAGTTTTTGTTAAATAACGAATGGCTACCAATCACACAGTGTGCCGTGCACCCTTTTGACATGAGAACCCATACGGAAATCAGAATATATGAGGTTAAAACCTCAATACAAGTCCGCACTATAGCGGTGAAAACCTTGATATTTGTGTTCTGACATCCACATCAAACAACTCCTCCAAATGAAAGATATAGATGTGAACACAAATGCATCTATCATATGTATTTCCTGCGTGAGCATTTTCTGGGAACATTTCTTTCAGTCCTAGACCCAAATATTTGGTGAAAAAGTGGAAAAATATGTCTTGGGGCCGAATTCTCCCAGACATAGTTTTTAGACGAACGGTGGGTCCATAAGTGGTCGAATAAACGCAGTTTTTATTAAATAACGAATGGGTACCACTCACATAGGGTACCTTGCACCCTTTTGATATGAGAACCCATTTGCAAGTCGGTATATATGAGGTTAAAACCTCAATACAAGTCCACACTATAGCGGTGAAAACATTGATATTTGGGTTCTGACATCCATATCCAACAACCCCTCGAAATAAAACATGCAGATGTGAACACAAATGCACGTATCGTATGTAGTTCCCTGCGTGGGCGAAGTCTGGGAACATTTCTTTTAGTCCTAGTCCCAAATATTTGGTGAAAAAGTGGAAAAATATGTCTTGGGGCTGAATTCTCCCAACATGAGTTTTTTAGGAACGACTGGGCCATAAGTGGATGAATAAACAGAGTTTTATTAAATAACGAATGGGTACCAATCACACAGGTGCCGTTGCACCCTTTTGACATGAGAACCCATACGGAAGTCAGAATATATGAGGTTAAAACCTCAATACAAGTCCCGCACTATAGCGGTGAAAACCTTGATATTTGTGTTCTGACATCCATATCCAACAACCCCTCCAAATAAAAGATGTAGATGTGAAACAAAATGCATGTTACCCCTCGTATAGACCTAGTCCCCTGCGTGGGCGAATCTGGAACATTTCTTTCAGTCCTAGACCCAAATATTTGGTGAAAAAGTGGAAAAATATGTCTTGGGGCCGAATTCTCAATCCAACATGATTTGTGTTTTTTAGGAACGGTGGGCCCATAAGTGGTGCGAATAAACAGAGTTGTTTTATTAAATAACGAATGGGTACCATCACACATAGGGTGCCGTGCACCCTTTTGATATGAGAAAACCCATACGGAAGTCACGAATATATGAGGTTAAAAGCCTCAATACAAGTCCGCACTAGTTAGCGGTGTGAAAACCTTGATATTTGGGTTCTGACATCCATATCCAACAACTCCTCCAAATAAAAGATCATAGATGTGAACACAAATGCACGTATCGTATGTAGTCCCTGCGTGTGCGAATTCTGGGAACATTTTCTTTCAGTCCTAGACCCAAATATTTGGGTGAAAAAGTGGAAAAAATATGTCCTGGGGACGAATTCTCCCAACATGAGTTTTTTAGGAACGGTGGGCCATAAGTGGTGAATAAACAGAGTGTGTTTATTAAATAACGAATGGGTACCACTCACATAGGGTGTCGTGCACCTTTTGATATGAGAAACCCCCATACGGAATTCAGAATAATATGAGGTTAAAACCTCAATACAAGTCCGCACTATATACCGTTTGAAAACCTTGATATTTGTGTTCTGACATCCATATCCAACAACTCCCTCCAAAAAAAAGATGTAGATGTGAACACAATGCACGTATGTATGTAGTCCCTGCTGGTGGGGCGAATTCTGGGAATTTCTTTCAGTCCTAGACCCAAATATTGTTGTGAAACAGTGGAAAAAATATGTCATAGGGCCGAATTCCTCCAACATGAGTTTTTGAGGAACGGTGGGCCATAAGTGGTTGAATAAAAGGGTGGAGGTATTAAATGAACGATGGGGTACCAGTCACGGAGAGTGCAGTGCACCGCTTTTGATCATGAGAACCCACGGAGCGGAAGTCAGAATATTTTTATGAGGTTAAAACCTCAATACAAGTCCGCACTTTATAAGGCGGTGAAAACCTCTCATATCTGTTGTTCTGACATCCAATCCAACAACCCCTCGAACATAAAAGTTCGGATGACCACAAGCACGTATCGTATTTAGTCCCGCGGTAAGGCGCATTCTGGAACATTCTTTTAGTCCTACCAAAGATTGGGTGAAAAAGTTGAAAAATAGGTCCTGGGCTGTTCTCACCAACATGCGTTTCTTAGGAACGGTGGGGCCCCTATGGTTGAAACCGATTTTCTTAAATAACGATGGCTAACATTACACAGGGTGCCATGCACCCTTTTTAACCACTGAATGAGTATATATGAGCTTTAAAACCTCAATACAAGTCCGTAATATAGCGGTGAAAACATTGATATTTGTGTTCTGACATCCATATCCAACAAAATACTCCAAATGAAGAGATAGATGTGAACACAAATGCATGTATCGTATGTATTTCCTGTGTGAGCATTTTCTGGGAACATTTCTTTCAGTCCTAGACCCAAATATTTGGTGAAAAAAGTGGGAAAAATATGTCTTGGGGCCGAATTCTCCCAACATGATTTTTAGGAATGGTGGGCCATAAGTGGTTGAATAAACAGAGTTTTTATTAAAAAAACGAAATGGGTACCACTCAGGGAACATGTGCTCGCCGTGCACCTTTTGATACGAGAACCCATTTGGGAAGTCGTATATATGAGTTAACAGCTCAATACAAGTCCAAACTCTTGCGGTTGAAACACGTTGATATTTGTTTGGACATCCCTATCCAACAACTCCTCCAATGAAATAAGAAAAATGTAGATCACCTCCTCCAATAATGTAGGATCAGTGAACCAAATCCGTCTCGTATGTCTACCCCTGCGTTTGGGAATTCTGGGAACATTTCGTTTATGTCCTATAGTCCAATATTTGGTGTGAAAACGGTGGAAAAACTATGTCCCTAGGTCTGACTTCTCAACACATAATTGCTCTAGACAACGGTGGGTCCGAATACGTGGTTGAATAAACCCAGTTTATTTATTAACTAACGAATGGAGACCAGTGCACAGTAGGTGTCCGTGCACCCTCTTTCATATGAGAACCCATTATGTAAGTCACTATTATGATGTTTGAAAGCGCCAATACATCCACCACACTATCGCAGTGAAAACATTTGATATTCGATGTTCATCTACATCCATATCCCACCAACCCTCAGAATGAAAGATCCTGCAGATGAGTAACACAAATGCATGTATCGCATGTATTCCCATCACATGAGCGACTTCTAGGAACATATTTCTTGGTTCGAGCCCTTGGCCCGAATATTATGTGAAAAAGTGGAAACAAATATGTCTTGTGGCCCGCATTCTCCCAACATGAGTTTTGTGATGAACGGTGGCCCATACGTTGTGCGAATAAACCCAGTTTTAATTAAATAACGAATGGCTACCCCTCACACAGTGTGCCGTGCACCCTTTTTGACATGAGAATCCCTTCTGAATTCGAATATATGAGTTAAAACTTCAACACAAATCCCACCTCTAGCGGTGAAAACCTTCATAATCCTGTGTTCTGAACAATCCATATTCCACAACTCCTCCAATGAAAGAGAAGAGATTTGAGCACAAATGAGTTCTCGTTCTATTTCCTGCGTGAGCATTTTCTGGGAAATTTCTTGCGTCCTAGACCAAATATTTGGTGAAAGTGGAAAATTGTCCGGGGCGAATTCTCCAACATAGTTTTAGCAACGGGGGGCCATAAGTGGTTGAAAAACAGGTTTTTTTAAATAACGAAGGGGACCACTCACAGGAGCGTGAAACCCTTTTTATGAAAC
>NW_024534825.1:0-17338 GCF_016097555.1 Gigantopelta aegis
TTGCGCCGAAAATATATTTAATAATTATATAGGATAGTAATGTTGATATGTTTCTTTAAGGGCGCAGCCAAACTTTTTTAACCCCAATTTCCCCCATTTATACTTTTGACGTTAATTTTCAAAATTTCCCCTATTTGTTAGGTTATCCCTGTCCCGAGTCAGATTCCCGATCCTATCGGAGGCCGGACTCGGGATAGGCGTGTTCGAAACCCTAGTGGTATATGGACACGTTAAACAAGTTACTAAGCTAAGCTACTAAATACTTGTATTCCAAATTCCGCCCACCTCAAACTCATCCCCCCCCCCCCCCTTGTCCTGGACTTAGTCACTGGCGAACGTCAGAGATTAAGCCCATGACAGGCGTGTGTGAAACCTTCGTGGTATATACACACGTTAACCCTTTAATGAATGAATGTTAGATCGCTATGAAGCTGGACGTTTCGTCGTGCGCTCTTAACTTGCCCCCCCCCCCCCCCCCCTAATGGCAAGCTTCGGAATGCTTGTGGAGTTCCGCGTCGCGTACACCGGGTCACGGGCGACCGTGACTTTGGTTTACAGCGACGCGGACTCCAGAAAGAAGACAAGAAGAGGAGGAAGGAGGAAGGAACGGCTCAGGAGGGAACAAAGCGGGCGGCTCAGGAGGGAACAAAGCGGGCGGCTCAACCGCCAGCGGTGGTCCCGTCTGTGTCGCCACCCCCCACTACAACTTCGCCGAAGAGGAGGACGATGCCACCAGCGGAGACCACCTTGGACGGTACGGCAGGCCTACTGAACACCGCCATGGCTCAGTCGCCGCCACAGCCTCCTGCGTCGACTTCCACGCCTGCTCCGGTGCAGCGGTCAAACTTTACCCGACGCTCCCGTTGAGCAGGCAAGGTACCATGTTGTTGTTGCGGTTGCGGCGAAGCGCAAGGCCACGAGAAAACACCTGCCATCCATGCCAGACACGGGACACACGCCGCCGAGCCGACAAACGTTACCCCCCCCCCCCCCCCCCGCCCAGCCTGGGAAGACGCATGATTATCTTCAAGTCAAGAAGATCAAGCCAGCGTTTTCCGGCATTGCGTGCAGGGGGGACACCACCGACCCCGGCAAGGCTGATGGGGAAGTTCCTCAACCAGGCCTGGAGACCACTGCAGGATTGTACCGAGTACGAACTACACCATCTCCGGACCAAGGAAAGCCACTCGGGGACTCGTTGTGGACTCCCCCGGGCGCCGAGACTGCTACCGACAAAGCGATCCTGCTACGAGAGATGGATAGCCAGACCATCCACAGGATCGTCAAGGCTATCTTCGGCGCCGGCTACCACCAGGTCATACCAGCTATTATGGACAGGAAGCACGAAGTCCCGAACTTGACCACCGGACCCCTCATCAGCTCGACGTAGGCGTCAACCTTTTTCAGGACACATAGATTGGACTTTAAACTTTTAGACCTCCTTTCAAAATTTTGTCAAAATTACTCCTTTTTTTTAAAAATATTATTAAATAGTCCGATCCTCTCTTCTTTCTCTTATTTATTTTTGGACTGTCCGTCTAAAATGCTTCAAATTATATAAATATTCGGCCGAGCAGCCAATTCTTTTTATTTTTGGCTCATAACTTTTTCTTTTTTTTATTATTCTACTAACTTTTTTTTATTTTTTTTTTACTAATTGCTATTTTCAAAATTCTGCCCACCTTTTTCAACACCTAACCCCCCCCCCCCCCCCCCATCCCGAGTCAGGCCACCGATCTTGTCGGAGGTTACTCAGGATGAGCGTGTTCGAGGCCCTAGTTATCTAATTTCTTTTTGACCGCCCGATCTAATCTAGCGACCAAATTTCATGAGTAGAATTATTTTTTTTAATTAGAGATGCGCATCAAAATTTTAAAAGCCCACTATTTAATTTTTGGATGTAAATTTCAAAATTGACCCTATTTGTTAGGTTATCCCTGTCCCGAGTCAGACCCCCGATCCTATCGGAGGCCGGACTCGGGATAGGCGTGTTCGAAACCCTAGTGGTATATGGACACGTTAAACCAGTTACTAAGCTAAGCTAAATCTTCATTACCTTTGTTAATCCGCTACTACTCAACTTCGAATAACGTTACTAGCATCCCTATAACCTTCTAAAACCACCTACGATATATCAACCTTACAAAAGAATGCTCAAAACAGCTAGAAATACAATATGGCTACCTCCATCAAAACCAACCCCATCGCCGAAACCAAAACAGCCAATGCCAGTAATGTAACGGAAATCCACGTACAAACAGAAGGGGGGGGGGGGGGGGTGGGGGGGAACCTGAACTGAAGCCAGCTTTGGGGCTCTACTGGAGTTCCGGGTTACCTATACCGGGACACGGGCGACCGTGTCTTTGGTATACGGTGACCCGCCTCCAAAGAAGAGGAACGGAGGGACTGGAAGAAGAAGGAGGAAGAAGAAACCCGTGCCATGGACGGCTCGGGGGGGGGGGGGGACAAAGCTGGCGGCTTAACCGCCAGCGGCGGTCCCTTCTGCGTCGCCGCCCCTACCGAGTTCGCCGGAGAGGATGCGATCGCCATCGGCGCCTGCATCCCCGGATCAGCCGTATTCGAGCCTGGACATCGCGATATGCCAGCCTCCAAGGGCGGTACCACCGACCTCCACTCCCCGGACGCCGACTCCGGTGCAGCGGTCAATCATACCGACCGCTCCCGTTGAGTCGGCACAGGGACATGTTGTTGTTGCGGCGGCGAAGCGGAAGGCGACATCACCGACCACCCAACCAGCCAAGACCAAGCCGCCGCCGGTAGCCCCGCCCCTTGACGACGCCGAATGGGTCCTTGCCATCAACGGACCAGTATATGCAGGGGGACACGCGGGATCCACAACGTCTTCGGGGAGGATACCTCAACGCGGACTGGAGACCACTGTATGACCGGGCGCAGCAGCTACGAGCTACACAACAAGATCTTTAGTGGAATACGTGGAGTAGTCGTCACGCACCGGAGGGACCAGACCTACAGACAGTGCATTTTGTTCGCCAAGATCGACAACAGATCCATACACAAGATAATCAAAGCAGTCTGCGGCGCCGGCGTAGTTCAGTGTAGTTCAGACACTACGTCAGCGAAAAGACCAACTGCCGACACTCCGGGAATCTCCAGCCTCTCCGAAGTAGAAACCAACCTAACGGCCTTAACGAGGCCACTCACGTGAACATATATATCGGACTTTAAACTTTTAGACCTTCGTTCAAAAGTTTATGTCGAAATTACTTTTTTTTTTTTAATATTATTAAATAGTCCGATGCTCTCTTCTTTCTCTTATTTATTTTTGGACTGTCCTTCTAAAATGCTCCAAATTATATAAATATTCGACTGAGCAGTCAATTTTTTTTTTTTTTTGTGGGTTGTAATTCTATTTTTTTCACTTTTGTTAATTCTATAACTTTTTCACTAATTGCTATTTTCAAATTCTGCCCATTTTCAACTCTACCCCCCCCCCCCCCCCCCCATCTTATCTAATTTCTTTTTGACCACCCGATCTAATCTAGCGACCAAATTTAATGAGTAGAATTGTCTTTATTAATTATATTAGAGATGCGTATCAAAATTTTAAAGGCCCACTATTTGTTTAATTTTTGGATGTAATTTCAAATTGTCCGCTTATTTTATTCTGTGACCGGGACAAGCCCCTGGCTATCCAGAGACAGGCCCCGGGACGGACATGCTCGAAACTCTAGTGGTATATGAGCATGTACAAATTATTCGCACTCGCAAAAAGAAGTAAGAGCCCGAAACCAGCGAGACAACCGTCTCCCCCAGTCCCCCCCCTCTCCACCCCCCACCAAAAAACCAACCTTACAAACCAACCAACCGCGACCACCCTTACACACCAAAAACAAGCAAAAACTATCAAAAACGACTGAAACAAACCACAAAAAAAAACAACCAAAAAACCCCAAAAAAAAAAACCAAAAAAAAACAAAAAAAAAACACCAACAAACCAAACAACCACCAAAAAAAAAAAAAACCCAAAAAATACCGAAGTCCAAATTATCACCAAACCCCACCATCAAAAAAAAAACAAAACACGGAAACTGAAAAAATCCGGAAGACCAGCCAAACAAAAAAAAAAAACAAAACTTTTCGCGCTTAAAATCTACTAGCCGCCAGCCAACCCACAACCCCCGAAAAAACCTTAGCTCAGTTAAAAGAAGAAGCTCCACCCAGCCTAAGCCAAGAAATCTGTGTACAAACCAACCGCGACACAAGACAGCGACTCAATTATGGACATAGAAATGCAGCTTAAAACCGACGTCCACCCCCCATCAGTAAGAAGCTAGCAACAAATTCGAGTCTCTAGGTTGCCGAAACCCCATCCCCCAGGGAAAAGCCACAAAAAGGCAAAAACAAAACGGTAGCAGGGAAATCAATCAAAGGAATCCGCCAAGTAGTTTTTAATGAAAAACCCCAACCCTCTACCAGTATACTATACTGCAGCAGACAGTAGAAAACTACAACGCCCAAACCAAAGGGGGAATTCCCGACCTGTTTCACACCCAGCTAACAAACGGGGACACCCTCATTAAAGGATCGGAAGAAGCCCTCAAAACCCTAGGGACAACCTTCCACCTCAAAGCCAACCCAAACTCGGATGAAATAATTACAGTTCAGATAATACCCGTCATGGCAAGGTCGGACTCGGATAGACCAACTGGAACACAAAAAGTACTGCCGACAATCAATCAAGAAACCAAAACCGATAGCGAAAGGATTCATAGCTCAATAAAAACCAAACTAATGGCACACAATCAACCAAAATCCTGCCATAAAAAACTTAATTTCGAAAATCAGACAGACACAGTAAATCTAACTCTGACAAACGATAGCCAACCAGCCGTAACCACCACAATACCAGCGAAGCTTAGCTTAGTAACTGGTTTAACGTGTCCATATACCACTAGGGTTTCGAACACGCCTATCCCGAGTCCGGCCTCCGATAGGATCGGGGGTTTGACTCGGAACAGGGATAACCTAACAAATAGGGTCAATTTTGAAATTTACATCCAAAAATTAAATAGTGGGCCTTTAAAATTTTGATGAGCATCTCTAATTAAAAAAAAAATTCTACTCATGAAATTTGGTCGCTAGATTAGATCGGGCGGTCAAAAAGAAATTAGATAACTAGGGCCTCGAACACGCTCATCCTGAGTAACCTCCGACAAGTCGGTGGCCTGACTCGGGATGGGGGGGGGGGGGGGGGGGGGTAGTGTTGAAAATGGGCAGAATTTTGAAAATAGCAATTAGTAAAATAAAAAAAAGTTACCAGCGAAGATGATGATGATGATGATAATAACTAGTTTAACGTGCCCATATACCACTAGGGTTTCGAACACGCCCATCCCGAGTCCGACCTCCGATAAGATCGGTGGCCTGACTCGGGATGGAGGCGGGTGGGGGGGGGGGGGGGGGGGTGTTGAATATGGGCAGAATTTTGAAAGTAGCAATTAGTAAAAAAGTTAATACAATAAATTAAAAAAATAAAAAGGTTACAAGCCAAAAATAAAAGGAATTGACTGCTCGGCCGAATATTTATATAATTTGAAGCATTTTAGAAGGACAGTCCAAAATTAAATAAGAGAAAGAAGAGAGGATCGGACTATTTAATAATATTTAAAAAAAGAAGTAATTTCGACATAGAATTTTGAACGCAGATCTAAAAGTTTAAAGTCCGATCGATATGTCCACGCGAGTGGCCTCGTTAAGGCCGTTTGGGTGCACAGCTTAAAAGGACGAGATGGGTTGCATCCCGCCAAGAAAACCCCTAGATTGACAGTCAATAGACGTTGAAGGTGTAGTGCTGTGCTGAAATACAGATCTTGAGAAGCCGGATCCGTCTGAACGAGAGAGAGTATCAGACTAGGGTATAGTCCAGTCGTCATGGTTTGGTATAGTGGTGCGGACGGGCCCGACTCCGGAGGATACGAGATGGTATCACTATAAAGCAAGGTAAAGTCTAGAAAAAGAGTAGTAGGGGCCGACCCCGCTTCCTATTTCTTCTTAGAGTGGGGCGGTCAATCTTCCAGTGCTGCTAGGACAGGCTCCTAAACGCGAACAACCGTGGCGTTCTGCAGAATGGCCGTCATACGAGTCACGAAAAAACCCAAGTCGACAGTCAGACGGAGAAATGACGTGGAGGCAAGGAATCTCGCTAAAAAAGAATCCAACCTGGTGGTGCACACTGTCGAAACGAGAAGCGTTCCAGCGTTCAATCAGTTCCAAAGGCCGCATACATCCCAGCACAAAACTTCATTTCGCTGACAAAAACAACCGAAATGAAGGACCCCCAAGTCGAGCACACGAAAGCACGTGCAGTGTGCACACGCGAAACAAACACGTTTTACCGCGTGGAGCTCCAGACTGGGAATGTACCAGCGAAGAGTCAACAGCCAACAACGGACTCGAAAGAAGCAACCACGTCCGTCGTAATGACAGCTGACAGAAACCAAAACCAGCTGTCTGCGGCGGACCGACTTGCAGACACCTCAAAAACAGGAGCGCGTATAACCGAAAAAGGTAAACAAAGAAAATCGATTAGCGCTCAAAGGAACAGCGACGTTAAAAAACAAACGGATAAAGCAGCAAATAAACTAGCAAACTACTTACCCCCAAGGGCAACAGCGATAAAAAGACTAGCTTATCTAAAAAAAACTGAAGTCCACTAAAGAGTAAGCTCACCTCAGCCAACAACTTTCTTAAAAACAAAGTACAAAAAACTGGCCTGTACACAAAAACAACCGTAGCGCCCACCAACAAGAAACTTAGCAAATCCACCCACCAACCGCCCCCCCCACCCCCACAGCCACCCAAACCGCCCACTTACCATCTCCTTTTCCAACACCCATCCCCCCACCCTCCACCTCACCCCCACCACCGCCCCAGCACCAAAACCTAAGCCATCCAATAGATAAAAAAAAAAAAAAAAAAAAAAAAAAAAAGAAAAAAATAGAACAACAGTTAGGGACATGTGGAAAAAAGTTAAAGCCATCCAAGGGCCCACAGTCCTTCAAAAACATAAACCAGCTCTTTCTAACAAACAAAAAGCTAACCTACTCAGCAAAACCTTCAGCAAAAATAGAAGTAACGAAAACTTTCCTAAAGAATTTCTTGATCAATTAAAAAAAAATAATACTCTACCCACTAATCAACCAACTGAAACCAAACAGCCCAACAATGATAACCTTGAATTTAACCAACCAATAACCCTAATTGAACTTAAAACAGCACTCAAAGCTTTAAAAAAGTACTGCAACCGGACCTGATAAAATCAGTTATACTCTCTTAAAACATATGCGGACTCAGCACTAGAGGTAGTGTTGTCGCTATTAACAAAATCTGGAGAGAGGGATCCATGCCCGAAGCGTGGAAACATGCTGAATGCTGTTAGTCTCCCTAAAGCAGGCAAGGATCACTCTCTGCCAGGTAGTTACAGACCGATAACGCTCCACTTCACATCTATGTAAAAAACCTTAGAAAACCATTATAAATAAATGTCTCAATAACTATTTACTAGAAAACAACCTTCCTAGCAAATACTCAAAGTGGATTTAGATCTAAAACACTCCACCATTGATCAAATAGTTAGGCTACAGAATACTATTAACGACGCTCTCAAGAAAAATCCAACAAAGTTATCGCCATATTTATATATATTGAAAAAAAGCCTTCGACATGGTCTGGAGACAGGACTACTAACTAAACTTAATGATAAAGGATAAAAGGCAATATGTTCAACTCATCAATAACTTTATACATAAACAGATCTATTGCAGTTAGAGTTAACGGTCAATACTCATAAAAAAAACTAACTGATATACTAAATGGAATACCACAAGGTTCGGTTCTATCACCAACCATTGTTCAACATATTATAAATGATCTAACCACGGCACTTAATGTCAAAGAAAAACCAAACCAAGCCTCACCGCTAAATACAGCACTATTTGCCGATGACTGCGCCATCTGGCGAACTGGCAGAATAACATCAGCTATCTGTAAAAACAATGCAACTCGATATGAACAGACTTAATCAATGGGCACTAACTTGGGGCATTAAATTATCTGAAACTAAAACCGTATTTATGATCTTTAGCAAAAAAAATATACCAGAAGTAAGACAGCTAACTTCCAATGGCAAACCAATACCAAGAGTCAAAGAATTTAAATTTCTAGGAGTCGTTTTTGACTCAAAACTAACATTTAGACCTCATATTCTAAACCTAATTAACAGATAAAAAAAACCCCGCTAAATCTACTTAGGGCTATATCAGGCACGAGTTGGGGAGCGCAAACTGAGGCAATGCTCATGGTATACAAAGCCTGCATACTCTCCATACTGGATTATGGAGCACAAGCCTACAGCAGCGCCACCCCATACTTACTCCAGAAATTAGACATACTAGTAATTCAAAATCAAGCTCTTAGAATAATCGCTAGGGTACCAGCTAATACTAATGGACAAAGCTTAGAAGCAGAATTTAACATCATGCCACTGGACCACCGCAGAAAACTACAGCACCTTAAGTACTATCTTAAAGTTCACTCATTTGACCAGGAACACCCAGTGCAGGAACTTATTCCAGTGGCCAAAAAAGCAGGTGTAATCATAAAATCTAACTTAAATTTAGTTAACTCCTTTGCTACTACAGCATATAATATAGAAACCGAAGTAGGAATAGATGATATACCAGTGGCAATGCACACCCTGAACCAACCAGTGTATTGCAACACACCTTACCTAATTAAAACAGCTACGGATAAAACCCCCTTCCCACCTTTCAAAAAAATCTTATATGAAGTCTGTGCCAACGAAAACTACCCGGAGCACACCCACATCTTTACAGATGGCTCCAAAAACCCAGACAATGGCAGGGTTGGTTATGCATTAGTAGAAGAGAAATAACCTGGCACCCTAAATTAGTCAAAATTGCTAGGCTGTCAGATAATCTTTCAGTTTATACAGCAGAACTGACAGCCATTTTAGAAGCACTAAAATGGATCAAAAACCACAAATACTCAAAAAGTGTAATCTTCTCCGATAGCCTCAGCTCTATCCAATCCATTCAATCTAATAGAACCACTAGACCAGATATAATCTCAGCCATCTACAGAGAACTAAACGAGCTAAACCAACTAAACCTAGAGGTAACATTAGAATGGGTCCCAGCTCATGTAGGTATTATGGGTAACGAAATTGCAGATTATGGGGCAAAAAAAGCATTGGCCATCAACATTAAACTTAAGCAAACTATTCCACTAGGTATTACTGAACTAATCTCAATAGCTAAAAAACATTACACTAATCTATGGCAGGAAAGCTGGGACCAAACAAAAAACATTAAACTTAAGCAAACTATTCCACTAGGTATTACTGAACTAATCTCAATAGCTAAAAAACATTACACTAATCTATGGCAGGAAAGCTGGGACCAAACAAAAAACTTCTGGCATTATAACATCAAACCCATTGTTAACTCAGTTAGACCTAAACATAAAAACTCTCTAATCGATAAAACAATAATTAAACTAAGGATAGGAAACTCAATGGCACTTAACAACTGTCTGTCTATTGTAAATAAAAGCTTACCTAACTGTCAATGCGGCACGCCAGAAGATATGAAGCACTACCACCTGGACTGCCCATTGCATAATTATCATAGAATGCAACTACTAAAAATACTTAACATTAGCAACCCTGCCACCATAATACCTAATATCCTGCTACAACCAGATAAAAAAACTAAAAACTAAATCTTTCACGCACTCTACCAGTTCGTACAATCTACCAAACCTAAGTTATAACAACTGTCACCCCTTCAGCCACTGGGAACAGAATTACCACCATGCCGCACTCGACCACGATTAGCATTCCAAACCAGTGGTGGAACACCAGACAGCGAGATAGATAAATAAAAATAGGGAAAATAAATAAAGAAATATTAACCACTCAGCTAAACAAAATAAACATACTGCCACCATCCACCCTCTGAAGAGATGTTGCCACCCTGTTGCACTCGACCTGATTAGCGCTTCAAATCGGAGGATGGCTCTGGTGGCAGATTAACCAGTTATAGCACTAAATCTATAATATTAAAACAAGCTCCCACATTTTCAATGGGAGATTGTTGTGTTATATTTAATTAAAGGTGTATGCTATAAATTAATAAATAAAAATACCTTACTAAGTGGTCAATCAGAGGACCAACCAGGGTCACTAAAAACTCTTAACCAAAATAGAACCCACTAATTTATGCCATCTCTTTTCCAGAACCATCAGTTGTCCTTAACCATATGTCTGACTGACTAAACCAACCAAACGACCAGAAAAACTGTACATACAATGTAAATAAAATATTAAATGTTATTATGCACTTATATGAATGTATGGTAGTAGATACAACTTCTTCCACAGCAGACCAAGGTGGGTAATAGTCACTACAACAGATCAGACGACTGCCACTAAGAAAACAAGATACAAGTAAGATTAGCTAACCAATTATCTAAGTAACCAGATACTCTTAATCTCCTAGGGGGCCTGGGTGGGACTGGGAGGCATACCTATCGATACTCGTGTGAATGCTATGAATGAATTGTACTTACTACCAAAAATTATCATTTGCAAAGCACTAGGCTTTTTCAAACTACACTCATACTATAAGGGAAATCCCCTTCAAATTAGATAGCTAGAATAACTAATAAACCCCCACCTCCTTGCATTCACTATGCAATTCAAGGGGGGGGGGGGGATATGGGTGGCTTTGATCAGCCGTTGGAAACCTAGAATAAGGACTCAATACAGTAGGAACAACCATAACATAAGATATAGGCAAACACAAACACAGCATGCACTCTCAACATACCATAGGGTGCATTGACTAATGATAACAATGCACCCGTCCATACATAAAACCAAAATAATGGCCCAGCACGTACTCCAATAAGGAGCCGGACAAAAGAAACCGACTCCGAGTACACCACTGCACTACACCCAGAAGGGACTGGACAAAAGAATACCAGCCCCTTCCCCCAAACCCAAATAAAACTTTCCTTGGCACTGGCAGGACCTTGGGCAAAACGGACGAACCTACTCCACCTCCACGGCAACAGCAACCAACATCAAGCTCTCCATCACCGCCTCTACCTCGTCCAACCCACACAATTGCTCGAGTCTCCCCTGGGTTGTCATGCCACGATCAGAAGAGATCATGCCCTTTCTAAGGGCCCTATGGGCAACCTAGGGAGACACCCTACAGCACCAAAATGGTCATAATAAAGAGCCACTTTCGGAACACTAAAAGCAAAACCTATTGGCTCTCCTCACTATTTCAATTAGAACGACCATCAAAATTGCGCCAAATTTCCTTCATGTAAATGCGCACCTTCCTCTTTGACATAATCCTACGGGACTTCCAAAATTCCATAGCACCAATTACACCCCGCCTGTCACCAACATTGGACTGCTGGTGCTCCCTTGCACTTGTCAGTGCAGGCGTTCCCTCTCTAACCCTCCCCCAACTCTTTCCTGTCCTGGACAGAGGGAACCGGCCAAGGCCGGTCCCTGTAACCAGGATAGGCGTGTGCTACAACAGCTTGCTCTGAATGTGCACGTAAATCTCTTTCTCGTTCTCGTTCTCATACATGTACTTTGCAAAAAGGAAAATTTTGCAGGACTGGGGGTGGGGGGGGGGGGGAGATAAAAAAGCGGGATTTTAAATTATAAATTATGCAAATAGATATTGTAGGACAAAAAGCATATTTTTTTTCTCCTTTTAATTGTTTTTTCTACAGATTTTCGTTATGTTCAGTCCAAAAACTTAACTTATCTGTATGTATGAATATCTTTGAGATATTTTTAATGTTGTGGAAATGAAATTTTCATATTGCATGTCCTTTCTGGAACAGTGTGTCTGTTTTTCCATATCAGTGAATTTGTATCACATTGGGGATTTTATGCTAAAATTAATGAATACAATTGTTTTTTTTAAATTGCCATATCCTTTCATCCTAAAAGGAACATCATGTCAATGGTTATGTGACTAATTTTAAGAGTGGTAGCAGGTTGTTGCTTCTCGGGTAAATTGTGAATGCACTTGGCTGAACATTATGGCATTCACCATTCTAACATTCACAACAGGCATCAGAATAAGCTGAAAACAGTTGACCGGCCTCGCAGTGGTTAAGCCATCGGACTACAGGCTGGTAGGTACGGGGTTCGCAGCTCGGTACCGGCTCCAATCCAGAGCGAGCTCTTAAGGGCTCAATGGGTAGGTGTAAGACCACTACACCCTCTTTTCTCTCTCACTAACCCAGTCCTGGACGGACATCCCAGATAGCTGAGGTATGTGTGCGCAGGACAGCATGCTTGATTCTTAATTGGATATAAGCATGAAGTTGAAATGAAATGAAAACAGGTTACCAGCCCTTTACCATGAGCTAAGAAAGTCGAGAGTGGTAATTTGTTCTCCACCAAGTCTTTATTAAACAAACACACCACCACTTAAATGTCGATAGATTGTGTGTTATCAGTACAATAAGAACATGTATATGAATTAAATTACTAAAGAATCATTGAAAGGATTATATAGTAATAATAATGTAAATATAAATATGATGTAATCTATAGGCTAGGTTACCACGCCCATATTTTGTTATAACCTACATGGGTTATGAGACACTATGCTTATTTTGATGTCTGGCAGAAGATAAAAACAATATTTTAAAGCAGTAACTGGTTATTTTCTGTATACTGCAACTGTTTTCATTGCTGAAATAAAATATAACATTTATTGTGTGTATCAAACGTACAAATGGATACAGGTATGGGACGAAATAGAGGCTGTTAAAAATACTATTAAATTACGTTTCGGTAACTGTCGTAAGCTGCTGAAGTTTTTTATCAGTTGCTTTTTCATACACACAACGCGGCCAGTTTCCTGTGATGCCCAGTGTGCAGACTGATGATTATTTTTGAGTGGAAAAAAAGTGTGCATTTGAAAATAGAGGAGATAGGTGCAGGAAAATATAGTATGGTGCGGGAAAATAAAGAGGGTCACAGAAAAATAAAGGAGGGTGGCAGAACGTGAAAGGAGGGCGGCAAAATGCAATAACGGGGCGGGCCGCCCCGCTTAAATGGAACAGTGAGAACACAGACCGCAAGTGACACCTTCTCTAACAGGAGCGAGATGTAGCCCAGTGGTAAAGCGCCCGCTTGATGCACGGTCGGTTTGTGATCGATCCCAGTCAGTGGGCCCATTGAACTATTTCTCGCTCCAGCCAGTGCACCATGACTGGTATATCAAAGGCCGTGGTATGTGCTATCCTGTCTATGGGATGGTGCATATAAAAGATCCCTTGCTGCTAATCGAAAAGAGTAGCCCATGAAGTGGCGACAGCGGATTTTCTCCCTCAATATCTGTGTGGTTCTTAACCATATGTCTGATGCCATATAACCGTAAATAAAATGTGTTGAGTGCGTCGTTAAATAAAACATTTCCTTCCTTCTGTAACAACCACCTTTCTATAATAATGACACATATTAACATACAGATACATGTACTTGCAGCGTATGATATTGAAATGTATTCAAAGGCAGCCTACATTATGTGTATGCAGAAATAAGAGCTTAGAATGTGTTAAATATTTGTCTGCACCTTTCATTTGTGTATTTTGTTCACACACATGCCAGTTTTGATCATTTCAATAATCACTTTGTTGTGGCTGCTTTAACTTTAAAAACCATTTCTAATGTATATAATGTTACAGGAAATAGATTTAATCAGGAATTATGTTTTATTCTTGAAAATATTATGAATTATGTGTCATGTCTGTTTCATTCAGGAAATATACATAATTGCTGAAAATTCGAGGAATTATTAACAAAATATATAGATTTTAAGGAATGAAATTATACCTATTTTATGAAATCATTCTGATGGGCAATGTGGGTAAACGAACAATTATATTATGTGCTGTTTAATATTATGTATAACGAGTTTGGATAATCGGTGGGACATTATAAAACATGTGACAACATACAACAATAACATTAATGACCACCTAGTGTGATATTTTTTATTTCACTTCTCTCTACCCCCCACCCACTCACACTCTCCCCCCCCCCCCCCCCCCCCCCCCCGTCTCCAAAATTCCAAATCTAGTTTGTGTATGAACAAATGATTTGTACATACATATATCTGCATCAGTTTAATCTGTCCTATATAAGACATACTTTTACTATGCTTAAAGTTGCATCACTGCTAATTGTGTTAACAGTCTGTTTTGATGAACTATGCTAGTAAATAATGAAACTTGCTTCACTTTTCATAAACACGCACAAAAGAATTTAAGGGTCAAAAATTTATAACCAAATAAGTTTCAGAGTGTATTAGATTGATGATGTAAACTACACCAAAAATTTAATTTATTGTTCCATATTTACAAAAAACCACAAATAAACGTCACTGTATACAAGAAAGTCACATGACATGCTGTCAAAGTTGAAGGTTGTCAAACATGGATTTTACACATTAGAACATTAGTTTAATAGTGTGTGAATCCACCCCTGGCGCGAATACACTCGACACATCGTTGCCTCATGCTGTTGATCAGACGTCTGAAGAACTCTGGGGAATGGCCTGCCACTCTGCCATAAGAAGTTGACCCAGATCATGAAGGTGGCCGGAGGGGCATGGTTATCCCGACCTCTCCTGCCTAAATTCGTCCCAGGTGTTCTCTATTGGGGCCAAGTCAGGCGAATATGCTGGCCAATCCATCCTGGCGATACCTTGTTGTCTGAGAAAGTCCGTTACCACCCTGGCGCGGGGGGGTCTAGCATTGTCATCCTGCAGAACTGCCCCGCCGCCAATCTGCTGAAGGCCTGGGAGAAACAAACGGCGGATAATCTCATTCAGATAGCGGATTCCATTCAGATTTGCCATCCCACTACATAGAGGGGGTCCCGTGGTGGATAGAGATGCCGCCCACACCATGACGCTGACAACACCGAACCGGTGACGTTGTCTAACGTTAACGTCAGCGAAGCGCTCCCCAGGACGTCCCTGTAGACGAACGACCCCCCGACCGTCGCTGAACTGGAGACTAAACCTGGACTCATCAGGTGATACATCACTCGACCCACTGAAACACGTTGCCCCGCAGATTGAAGTGTGCACCAGTGACGTCTGGCCGTTCTGTGACGTGGTAGGAGTGGTGGTCGAACAGCCTGGCGACGGCAGGTCGTAGATTATTGGCTCTCAGACGATTGCGTATGGTTTTGATCAGGACACTCCCGAGTTCCAGTCGCAGTCCGCAGATTGTCACGTAATCGGCGTGCAATGGTTGTGCGTTGACGTAGAGCCATATTGGTGATGTAGCGGTCCTCTCTATTTGTAGTGCTTCGGGGTCTTCTCGAACGTGGGGACGATTTCGAACAGAATTCGTGTTTGGTACCGTTGCCACAGTCGGCCAACGACACTCTGACTGACACCAAAGTCTCAGAGCAACATTTCTTTGCGTATTGCCATCCTGAAGCCAACAGCAATAGCCCATTCTCGATCTTCGATAGTCAGTTGAAGTCGTACCATTGTCGAATTTGGCGTGTGCACCGTACACGAACGCAAGCTCCAATTATACGGACATTCAGCATTGGGAACATGGAATACACATGCAAAGCGTGCAAATGAAGCGCTTTGTGAAAAAGCAAGTTATGGGCACTTAGCAGACCTTTCGCTTTCGCCCTAATTTACGTGCAAATGTAAGCATGTTTTCGCCATTAGAACTAGTCGACAGTGTCAATGACAGTGGATTTTAATTCATTTATGGGTTGCTTAGACCCACTTTCGTCAAAATGGAACACTACCATGCGTGACATTATGGTCTAGCTAATATAACTGACATTCAGAAAATAATGTCGAAAATATCGTTTGACCCTTAAATTCTTTTGAGTAGTATATATATATTATGAAATTTTAAAGAAATGAAAAAAAATATCAGTTAAGGGATAGTATTTAGGCATTGGTAGGGTGGATTTGAGGTCTATAGAAGGAGTGGGTTTAGCTTGAGGGATGAAGGGGTTGGGGGGGGGGGGGGGAGGAGGGGGGGTAGGGTGAATTAATTACCCGGTAGTAACAGATATGAATTATTAATTAGTACCAGTAGACGAAACCAAAAACAAGGAAAAGAACTGGAGTGGATTTAAGATATGCTTATTTTATCGGTGTTCCAAATAAGCATTTTGTCCGTTTGTTCTGACAAGTAAAAAGCTGCTTGGATAAACAAAATGTATCTCAATGGTTGCCGGGTGGATAAGTGAAAATGTTCATTGTTCATTGCACTTTCATTCTGAGCAATCAAAAACATCATCCTTGTACCCGAATAAAACAAAACATTTATTTGGACAAGTGAAAATATTGGTGGACAAGTGAAAATATTGGTGGACAAATAGATTTCTAGGTGAAGAATTCTGCTTATTTCTATTACTGTTAATATGCAGCTGAAGTGTTGTTTTTGCAAACAGCCTGATGTTTTCTTTTGTTGCTTTTTTTTCTTGCAGAAAGCACACCGCCACATAACCCTGCTGCATAAAACGGCACTGGATTCGTACACGGACCACCAATTTGATTTTTACAAAGATGTTTATCTTAAATGTTTATATCAACTTAGTTTTTGTTATTCATTGTTTTCTGCCTTTTTATGTTTGTTTATGTATGTTACTACTTTTTTCTTTGTTGTTTTCTGCCTTTTATGTTGTTTTTATTTGTTGTTTTTTTTCTATTTTTTTTCTTTTTTTGTATGTTAGTATTTGTTATTTGTTGTTTTCTTCCTTTTTTCTTTTTGGTATGTTTTACAAATTACAAATGTACAACACATTTTGTTTTCATTGATTCAGATGTTTTGTCACTGTGTTAGCACAAGTTGTTACAGAATTAAGACAGCAATCGTACAAAATTATTATGCATTATGCTAGGGATGTTCCAGAAATCATCTTATGGTGGTAGGTAGGGGTGAGTGGTGGGAGTTTTCCTAACAATTATATAAAATAATATTAATAATAATAATAATAATAAAATAACCGAGAACATAAAAATGTATTACAAAAAAAAAGAAATTGAATTAATTAAAATGAAAATGAATGAATAAATTTAAAGTAAATTAAATTAAATTAAATTATATGAAATAATTGGTTTTATATACTAATTTACAAAATAGAAATGACACCATTCTCTCATTTAATACATTTAAAAAAAATCCTACTATTCACAATCCATATTTTGTTTTAGGTTCCACCTATCCTCTCTAGAGAAATTTA
>NW_024534826.1:0-17239 GCF_016097555.1 Gigantopelta aegis
TAAATCTTAAATTTTAAAGGAATATATATTAATTGTTCCCAGTAATGTTTTGTTCCAATTTAGTTCCCTCATTGAACCTAACTCACAAAAATTAATATGGGATCAGTCTATGTTGGTACACCATTAAACAGAGCTGGTTCATTACAATTGGATGACTTGATTGTATTTACTAACAATAGTGTCATTTAATGGGACAAAAGATGGGAAGGATTTTGTTCAAGAAAATTCTCGAGTTACTATTAGTTTTATACTATTTCTTCATTAGAGTAGTCTCCTTCTCTCCTTTAATCCATTGAATATAACAGATAATGGCAACAATATCACTGTATATTGCTGTAGTACCAAATGTGACTGACAGGTATATACTCCAGGCTAGTTGCAAATATTATAGGGAATATTGCAGGGAATAGTGAGTTAAAAGTATTACCGTACTTTAGTAATATAATTATGTGATTAGTTATTTAAAAGACATAAAGTTGTAACAATATGTAATATTAATGTAATCAAGATGACATGATTTTTAACATATTATTATTAAAATCATTTATGCTATATTCTTCTTCTCATTACAGATCTTCCTAATCCTATTGTTAACATTACAACTGTGGGAATTCAATCTGTTGTGGAAACTATAACTAATATAACATGTACTGTTAAGTAGTGGCAGACTAATAGTTAATTGCTACTATTGAATGGAGAAAGAATTCCTTATTAAATTTAATAATAATGGTGATACACTCAGTGTAACACCAACTGTAGTAGAAAGTAATCTCAGTCTTTGATATTTTCTCACTTAATACATCAGATGCTGGACAATACACCTGTCAAGCTACCTACAACCATACCTAATATTGCTAGCACAACAGCCAACTCAAGTGAAAATCTACAGCTACAAGTAACATATTATGAAATGTTATTAATAATTTATGACATTACTTTCTAGTTCCTACTCCTGATATAAGTATTGCCTTATCAAGACAGACTGACCTACTTAGCTGGTAGTACTCTTAACATTTATTGTACTACTACTGATTTAACTCAAGGGTATACACTGTTACCATAGCAAACAACCTTGGATTAATGGGATCAAAAAGTCTCCAAAGTGGTCCTAGATTGACAATTCACAGTGCTACAAAGACAGGCCAGCAGTAACCGTATCAGTCAGTGCTTAGTTTTAATATCTCACTTAGCAGGATTGTAGATCAGGGGCAGTTATATATGTAATATAACTGTTAATTCAGACTCTAACTATATTTATGTTACTGCACTCTAATAGTGTTAATACTACAACATCTCTGAAGGTTACAGGGTATATATATGTTTATAATATTAAATTATAATAATATTATTGGCATCTTATAGATCCTACCATTGTAATGGGAGAATTTGCTGCCATGCCAGACTCATTTCTGGGTCTGGAGACATCTTGTCCTGCCTCAGACCCTATGAATAACTTTACTCTAGTATGTACTGCTAGTAAACCATCTCTAGTAATACCAGCTCTTGAAGTGATTTGGTTAACATAATGGTACAATACGTCAAGGGGTAGTTACCACAAACAATGATATCATGACTAATACATTAAGTGTTACTACCAGTAAAACTAGTGACTCTGGTAGCTATACCTGTCAAGCTACCCCAAGTCCATACCTGACTCAACAACATCACAACAAACTAGAAACAGATACTGTTACAATAAAACGTGAGTAACAATACTCTATTATAATATGTATGTGTATGTGTGTTGACCATTTAGGTTCACAAGTACCTACTCAGCTCAAGACATCAGTGTCTTAATGAAATTGTGTTTAATGAATACTCGTTGGTACCATCTCTTTCACTATTCCAAGCATTGCCTATACACCAGAGACCTATACTATACAATATATTGGTCTAGAGTTACAGAATATACTTAAAACAGTATAAGTGAACAGAGTCCTATATATGGCTTACTAATATGAAATATCAAATCACATTAACTGGTCTAGAAGAAGCTAACACTTATAACTTCACTGTTGTATCTACTAATGTATTGGTAATATAGTAGTGAAAACAATGAACTTTACTACCTTACCAGGATGTGAGTAAAAAGGATACCTTTTGATATTATTATATTGAATGTATTATTTATTTTACAGTACCAATGGTACACCTCTAAATTGTAATGTCACTGACATAATGACAGTGTCACATTACAATGGGATGAACCAGAGAAAGCATTACAAAATGGAGTCTAATAGGATATAATTTAACATGTCGAAAACAAGACTTCCAGTGAGACATAATGGACTACCAAATACATGGATGTCAACTGAGACAATGGTTTTTATATCAAAACTTGTCACCTTATACCGTTTACAACTGTAATCTATCAGCTATTAATGTAGTAGGTGAGGACCTCCTTTACAATGTTTTTTTTTTTGACTACTGTAGAAGACAGTAAGAGAAGTAAATAGATATATTAGACTATGTTGTTTAAAAATAATTCCCAAATAGGACCTAGTGATGCTCCTCAAAACTTTACTTCCATTCCAACTAAACTGATGTTAATTTAACTGGAGACGTCCAGTTACTCCTAATGGCATTATCATACAATATAATCTCACTGTAATAAACTTGGTTACTAACCAAATTAATAACACAATAATTGTGTGTCTCCTAATCAAGAAACTGTGTCCATGACTATTAATGGAATTCTCCACCCTATAGGATTATACTGCTACTGTTACAGCTAGTACATCAGTTGGATATGGACCTAGTGCTATTACTAAGGAAGAACTGATCCTGATAGTAAGTAGATATACTAATATGTGTACATAAATTTGATTTTTGTTTCTTTTTGTTATAGTTTTCATCAGACTGTCAATCTATTCACAATTCAATTCAAATTACTAATATCTTAGTTATAACTTCTATACCCATGTCAATGATTCCACAGTTAAACCTCACTTGGACTCCACCTACCTCCCTAATGGATATATTAGTCGTTATAATATAGCAGTAAATAATAGAAGAGATCAATCCAATAACACAACCTTTGTCCTAAGTACTCCTGCTACAAATGTATACACTAATTTGACACTCAACTAGGGTAAGTTATTAAAAAACTATTACTTCAATATTATTTCTATTAATATAGCACTGGTATTCCCTATTACATTACAATTGGTGCTGTCAAGAAGTTGGTCAAGGAAAGAATGTAACTATTACTGTATTTAGATCAGCCATCATGTAAGTAAAGCTGAAATGTCTTGAAATATCATCTCATTCATTAATGGCTGCCTTTAGCCACCTACTCAAAGTCCATCAGACATTAAAGTCTCTAGATCGCAAGATGATCTCTCCATCACTGTACATGGGCTGCGTCAACTTTTGAAGATGTGGAGCATTTTTTATATAAAAATTACAGCTGCTCTGGTAGCAGTAATGGAAGAGTCGCGTTCAGTCAGCCAATCCTGTAGTACAATATGAACCTTACAATGAAACATCAACTGTCCTTACTGGACTAGATCCTAGAGAAGGATATTCTGTAAACAGTGACCTATGTAATACTCGGTCAAAATGGAAGAAAAAATGGTCCAGATAGTAGTCTATTCAAGTTCTCCAAGTAAGTTAAAGACAGATATAATGAATTGTAATCTTGAACATTAAAGTCAATCTGTTTACATGTATTTCTTCTTATTTTCATAAGATATATTTATACCATTACCATCATCATCTTCATCATCATCTACAACCTCTACTTCAATGTCTCTCCTCTCCTACCCTCGGAAGTCCTAGTGGTATTAACATAGGTTTGTATTAACAACAATACAATATAATAAGTCCTTCATTTTTGTTAATATAGGTATAATTGGTGGTGCAGCTGGAGGAATTGTAGTAATTATTGTTATATTATTATTATTATTATTGCTGTAATAGGAGGAATAAGTAAGTTAGTAATATATGTTGAATTTATTATAATTAATTAGTAGAGTAAGGGTTAATTTAAAAACTCATAATAATTTAATTTATGTTTAGTGTCATATACAGAAATTAACAAGTCCACAATATTAAAATGTACATGTACATGTAATGTAATTAATAAAATCCATTAACATCAGTTTATTAACTATAAATTATGCCTTCATAATATATAGTACATTGTTATATAGTCTAATATAATGTCAATTTATTATATATATAGTACCTTGTTATATAGTTATATTATACATTGTACATTGCAGATATACCCCAATATAGTCAGTTTGATCTTAATTATAGCTGAAAGTCAATTATGTCAATTATGCCCTTATATTTCAGATATAAACGTCGAAAGACTGGAGAAGTGATCTTGGAATATATTATGCTGAAGTTGTAAAAAGGAAAAGTTAAGGACTCTATGGAGTTGGCCATTTTACCTCCCTCTTCCCATAAATGGTGTCCCCACAGCAGACCAGAATATATGACAATGGGGTTCAGAAATACTAACACGGTCTTTCACAATAAATTGGCTGAAGATCTTGAAGAGGAAAAAAAACACAACTCATGGTGAGGATTGAAGTTGATATAAAGATGACCGATGATGAAGATGATGAAAAGAGGTACAAAGAAATGATGGAAGAACCAGTTTATGCCAACCTTGGTAAGAGGAAGTTACGATGGAATGATGATGTCATATGATGTCATATGATGTCATTTCTTATAGAAATGATCATAGAAAACTATACCTAAGGGACAGTTTCATGAACATGTTCAAGACTTACGTAGTGATGGTGAGAAAGGTTTTGGAAAGGAAAGAAGAATTTAAAGTCAGCTACAAGATTTGGACATTGAATATATCATCATTACTCTTCTTTATAGTCAGTACCAATGGCTACAGAGTCTTCCCGTGAAACTGGCAACTCAGCAAGTTAACAAACATAAAAATCGTTTTCTAAACATCTTTTCATGTAAGTTGGTAATCTTGATATTGAATGTATACAATATTGCCGTTATTTTCTACATTAGATGATAATACTCGTGTAAGATTATCTCCCAAAGGTGACTCAAAAAGGGGGGGGGTGACTAAATTATATAAATGCCTGTTTTGTTGATGTAAGTATTTATAATAATAATAAATAGTTAATGTTATTACTAAAACTATTTCTGTTGATAGGGATACAATAAGGAAAATTGTTATGTTGCTGCTCAAGGTATGTACTATAATTTAACATTGATGTTTATATTTGTGTGTATTCCAATTAAGGTCCATTACGTAAAACAGTTGGCGATTTTTGGCGCATGATTTGGGAGTATAAATTGACTCATATTGTCATGTTAACTGGGTTATAGAAGAGGGAAAGGTGTGTCTACATGTTTTTGACCTCATCTAACATAACACAGTGGTCTGTAAATCACTTCAGTATTGTATAAATGTATTTATACATTGAATTAGCTGTTCTGATAACAATGGAGTAGTTCCATTTTACTCCCTCATACCCTTATAAAACCAGCTGTTATTATGACACATTCTATCATAGGTACTATCATCACATAAATTACCCTACTATATTAAAATTATTATATCAAGTATAGATAATGGTTAGTGGAAACACGTGTAACTCAGAACATGACTATATTTAGTATATTCTGCTATATTTAGAATAATACTCCATATTGTCATATAAGTTGCTATATTTAGAATTACTCTTAATAATATGAATCATGTTACTATATTTAGCATAAACTTATCTATAGCTATCCAAATTACTATATTTAGTAACAAAAACACTCTACTATATTTAGCTTATCTGTGTCCCACGTCCACAACACTAATACAATAGGTATTGTAGTTACTTTAAACAATCATCAAGGGATAATATTTACTTTTCAAATTAGAGGTAAACATTTTAGAGGAACTTCAAATCAACCAATACATAAAACTATTAGGATATACATAGTGGTCATATATATACAATTGAATGTTTGATAATATAATATATATAATGATGTTTGATAATATAATATATATAATGAGTGTTTGATAATATAATATATATAATGAGTGTTGATAATAATATATATAATGAGTTTTGATAATATAATATATATAATGAGTGTTTGATAATATAAATATATATAATGAGTGTTGATAATATAATATATATAATGAGTGTTTGATAATGTAGTATATATAATGAGTGTTTGATAATGTAATATATATAAGAGTGTTGATAATGTAATTATATAATGAGTGTTTGATAATGTAATATATATAATGAGTGTTGATAATGTAATATATATAATGAGTGTTTGATAATGTAATCTATATAATGAGTGTTTGATAATGTAATATATATAATGAGTGTTTGATAATGTAATATATATAATGAGTGTTTGGGTTCATTTATAACAAATTGATATGTTTTTCTTTAGAAAAAATGTGAAACAATATTGGCCTGAAAATGTTGGAGAAAATTTGTCCACTGAAAGAAGGACTAACAGTCAATCTAACCTCAGTCGTACCATTTGCTGACTACACTATTCGTACATTTAAAGTTACTAAGGTACTCTCACTAACAAACATTTATAAAACATTATGTATGTACTCCAACATCTTTGTTTAAAGGAAGGAGATTCAGACTTAGCTTCTCTTGAAATCAGTCATTACCACTTCACCTCATGGCCTGATCATGGTGTTCCTCAATTTGCTACATCTCTTATTGCATTTATTTATTAAACGAGTACAAAAAAGATCATGACAAAGATAAGGGTATACCTCTATTGGTACATTGTAGTGCTGGTGTAGGTCGTACTGGGACTTTTGTTATGTTGGATAGTATGATGGATCGACTCAAAATAGAGGAGACTCCATTAATGTTTATGGAGTTCTTGATACAAATGAGAAGAAAAAGAATGTATATGGTCCAGACATTGGTAAGAGAAACTATGTTAATTATAAATGACATTTCTAGTTATGATTGTGTATATCAAAAAGCTATGTAATATCTGCTTGATGTCTCTGTTTTGTGTTATTGTAATTCATTATTGCTGTCATCTTTTTTTTAGCCTCAGTATGTCTTTATACATGATGCTCTAGATGAGATCATTATTGTGGAGACACCAGTATCAGTTCAACAAACCTAAGGATAGCAATAAATGAGTTAAGAAAGACGATACCTGATAAAGACATCACAGGTTTTGAAGCACAACTACAGGTAGGCAAACTGTATCATTGACTCTCTTAGTTGAAATTTATTTAGTTGTTAAATGAGGTTTGTTATAAAACCAGATGAGAGTATGTTCACTGATGCACAGCAACCTTTTAATTCAGCTAAGAACCGTTATCCTACCATCAGTCATGCCTTGTAAGATGATGATATTATCAATAGGATGTTCTTATTGTGAAACTCATCTTTATTTTTAGTGAATGGATTTAGACCCGGACTCAAAAATGATGGAGAAACTCCTGATTATATTATGCCAGTATAGTTGATGTAAGTTATTAATTTGTCATTATTATAAATAGTACTGATATCAACTAAGAATGAAACAATGGGTCTACATATTGTAAATCAAGCTCCACTTGAATCATACAATGAGACAATGGTCTAAATATGTGTAATCAAGCCTCCATAAATTATGAGAATAGTGCATCTATTATGTAGAAGCTCATATACATTAGTTTGATGACCTAGATACTCTGGTATTATTTCTTTCATATAAAGTTAATATCTATAAATTTTATTTCAATAACACATATCACTTATAGGATTATATTATATTATATTATATTTGTTTTACAACATATAGGGGACATAAGAAACGTAATGCATATATAGTGACACAGGGTCCTTTTAAAAAATACTGTCCAAGATTTTTGGCAAATGATTGGGAGTTAAATGTCACTCTATTGTTCAGTTATGTAACAGTGTGGAAGATGGTATAGAGAAATGTTACATGTACTGGCCAACAAAGGAGGAAGAACCAATGTTATATGGAAAGTTTAATGTCAGATTACAATCTGAGATCTCCAATGAAGACTTTCTTATTAGAAAAATCTTATTTTACCTAGCAATAAGGTACAAAAAAATAATATTGTAATAATGTTATAATAACTTTAATAGACAGAGCATGAAGGTCATGTAGTGACTCAGTTCCATTACACTACTTGGCCAGAACATGGTCATCCTACTAGTACTGGATCCATTATTGAACTTATTGATATGTTTAACAAGAGCTCAAATGAACTCTGGAAACAAAAGCTATTGCTATAGTCTGCAAGTAAGTAATTCAACTTTAATTGTTGTTGAGTTATATCTGTCTTGATCCTCTTATAGTGATGGTGTAGGTCGTTCTGGAGCCTTATATGTATCCACTCTCAGTGGAGCGTCTTAAGACTGAAGGAGAAATGGATATCTTTAAATATCTGAAAATGGCTCGTACCAGACGTATTGGACTCCTCTCTCAAATAGTTAGTTATTATTATAAGGACATAATTATTACATCATTACCTTTATTATAGGATCATTATGTGTATTGTCATGAAGTATTACTAACTTATATTGATTCTTTTGATCTTTATGCTAACTTTAAAAGTGTTTGATTAATTTTAAAGAAACTACATATATATTAAAAATTTTGTGTGGACATTTAAAATTTTTCATTTATTAATAATTTCTCGTAATGAATATTATTATAATAACTGTCATAGCTCAGGAGTGTCAAACATCACTTTAAATATTTTAAAGATTTTTTTGTGTACATTGTTGATAAATTGCTCCACCTTAGCATGAAGAGATATTTCCTCTCAGCTGCTGTACAGTTTTGTCTGCAACAAACAAGATGTGGTTAAAAGAGTTAATGTCTTGTATGTTACTACTAGTACAACTAGGAGATGGACAAGTACCTACCAACAGGACCTAGTAATGGTAAGTAGTTGTTGTTAGAGTGATCATTAATATATACTTCATAATAAACAGGTGTACAACTGTATCTACCCTATGAGAATATGATAATACCAGACTTCTCAATGATATATGCTGGACAGTTTTTTTTTGATATTGATAAGAATAATGATGGTACTAATGATGCCTTGTGGTGTCAGAGTGCTAATAATGGTTCTAATATTGGACTATGGTATTATCCTAATGGTACTCAAGTACCTTTGTTTAATGAAGCATTTGATAATAGCTCAGCACCAAGTCCAATATTCTCTAAGAGGTTCACAGGTCAGATTGCACTAGCTAGAAATGAAAAACTACAAGGTTATGAAGGTCTGTATACCGTATCATTTCCTGATGAGAATGGAGTGACCAAACACTAGTGGTAGGAGGATACAGAGGTGTTACTTACAATATCAATGGTCAGTGACTGAATTCATGTAGTAATAAAGTGATGATATATCTCACTATTATATAGATGGTCTGATGTAGACTCCTCTATGAAGTTCTCTCTCACCTCACACAGAGATGCTAATCCTCCAGTCTTCACTCTTACCTTCAATGTCTCTGATGGACCTCCCACTAATGTCACTTGTACAGATGGAAGTAACCCATTCACCATTGCTAGTGGTGACCGTCTCGTGTGGTAGTGAATGGACCAGAATTTGTTACACAGGTGACAGTGACAGTGAGGATGAGACAAGCTGGTACTTACCAGTGTACTGTCTCCAATGCCAGAGTAGCTAATGGTACTATTTGGTAGTGTCACTGCTACAAATAGTAGTAATACATCACAGCCTATAACAGGTTAGTTAATCACTAAGTAGATGGTATACATATTCTCTCTCTGTTATAGTTGCTGGTACTCCTACTGGTCTGAATGCTACAAGACTGAACACAGGTCTGACTCATATACAACTCTCCTGGTCATCTGTGTCAGGAGTAACTGGTTATGAGGGTGTTCTATCAACTCAGTAATGGTAGTAGTTCTGTTATGAGTGCAAAAAATACCAGTAACACAATGTTGAATATAACATCAGGACTGAGTTATGGTGATGCATATAACTTCTTTGTAGTATCATATGGCAGTGAGAATAATACAGTACTACCTAGTGATCATAGTAACAACATCACTGTGACATTCTGTAAGTAAATTACTTACAGATAAACTTTATTAAATACTACATAACACTCTGTATTTCAAACAAATCCTACTATTACTCGTATCTTTATCATTAGCTATTAATCTGACACTTACTACCACTAATAACCACTATAACTATCACATGGACACTACCCTCATTTGTTCCTCAAACATATCAAGGTCATCGTCAATGTCGTAGATTATGTGAAGCATCCTTTTCTATTATACACACTAATTTATCAATCTCATCACCATATACATTTACTGGTCTTGATCCTGGTACTTACTGTATTGTTGGTGTTAATGGAACGTATGGTAATGACACTGTACTCTGGGTGCTGAAAATATCACTACACTCTCATCTGGTAAACTATGTTTATTAATCATATTTACAATTATTATATTGTTCTCATATTATCTACAGCACCCACTTCATCTGTCAGTAATATCATTATATCATCAGGTTAAGGCAAGGTCCATGACTGTATTCATGGATGAGGTACCTTGCTCTGGACAGAATGGACCCATCACTGGTTACTTGCTCTACTACACTAACACAACATTCAATGACACTGTTAACATCACTGGAGGAGACAACAGACAGTACAACCTCACAACACTCACACCTTACACTAACTACACTGTGACAGTAACAGCATATAATGATGCTGGAACTGGACCAGCAAAGTATGAGGTAATACAAAACAAACAGAAGAAGCTGGTAAGTCAGTTACTACTGATATATAATGTATTATTGATATATTGTAGAACCTGGTATGGTATCTGGTCTAATACAAAGTGGTATAGAAATACAAGTGATCAACATTACATGGAATATACCCACAGTACCCACATGGTATCATTATCATATATGAGATACGTTATAGAGAGTCTAACAGTAATGGTCCATACAATATGACTAATACAACCAACACACAATACAGTATAGGAGAACTACTACCTAACACTAAACATACCATTGGAGTGAGAGCATATACTAGTATAGGACCAGGAGAATGGAGTGATATTCAAAATCTATCCAGTAAGATATAGTGACATTATATATATCTGTGTTATAATTAATATATAATATAGGAATTGGTTTAACTTAACTTCAACTCCAACAGGTGTGTTTTTTCATTTATTGTTTTTTCATAATAATATCAACTTTAGATGGTACTTCATCAGGTCTATCTAATATAGCTGCAATAGCAGCTGGTATTATTGTTGCCCTCATCATAATAACAATCATAGTAGTTGTTATAATAGTGGTCATTGTTAGTAAGTTAATTTGCGTTAAAAAAAAACCCATATAATACTGTCTTAATAATAATTGTATACATACATTGAATATATTGTGCTATAGAAAACGAAGGCAATTACCAAAAAATTCTGTTGAAGACAACAAAATGATACCTCCACTGTATCATATACTATAAATAAAGATACTGGATATGGATGAAGTTATAGGTATCAAATCTTATTGGTAAAAGCCTCCCTTTATTATCCTTCTTTACTAGTAATTCTACTAAAGAAACATTCTACTGCACTACTAAAACAGCTGCTATGCCTCCTGTAATTGAAGAGTTTCACCTAGTACTACTTTAGTCAAAGAGGGACATAGAGTTAGACATCAATGTTCATGTTACAGGAAACCTCCTTAACATTTAACTGGTATCATGATGATCAAATTATAACTAAAGACTACACTCATGACATTATGGAAGATGGTAGTCTAATTATATTCAGTGCTGAAGAGTCACATAAAGGAACTTTACGAGTTGTCGGTTAATAATTCTGCTGGGAGTATAGACCAACAGGTGATTTTAATAGTAACTAAAGAAAGAAACTGATGAAGCTATTTATGGAAATACTACAATTCAAGCTAATATGGACCAATTCCAGTGAAAGATTTTTGGTAATTTGTTTGGGCTGGCTGATAGTCATGCCAATTCAAAACAATAAATTTAAACTACAATTTAAAGTAAGTTACATACTAATATCATATACAGTATTAGTATATACAATAAATACTAATTTCATTGTTACTAACCAATCAGATTACAAATATTTATTAGCAATTGAAAAATATAATTGCAATATGATTGGCTATTGCCATAGCAACAAATATATTGACATCATAAATGACTAGAGGATAGAAAGACATACTGGTTTGAATATTTTTGTAAGGCATAGATTGAAGCTTAATATCTGCTTGAATCGATCAAAAGTATATAGACATAATAAAAGCATACAATGTTATATTAATAGTACTTGACACTTATAGTTGTGTAGGTAATAGTTAGAGCTATGAAGATTCTGTTACCATCTCATTAAATTGGACCTTATATGGATGTTGGGCCATTGTGTAAGGGCTATCACTATGGAATTATAATAGAACAATCATATTATAAAATAGATGTCCTTTTTGAATGTTTTTTGTTAAAGAACATAAACGTATCAATCCATAGTAATTAGTAATGAGAACAATATAAGAGTATTTTGTTTTATTAATGGTATTAATGTCATTTTGTAAACATGTATATAGTTAAGTGACATAAATAAGTTAAAATGAATCTTTCTGAAATAAACAAGCTCTTTTGTCTAAGTAAAATACTGAAAGAATAACTCAATAACAACTATGGTCTTTTTGTCATCAAGCTATCTTCACTTAAAGCAACAACTTAAGTATAAAAAAGTACAATCATATTGTTCTTTATTCCAATATACTCTATCTATTACCACACATACATATATATAATACTATTAATATTTGCTTATATTATTACTATCACATGTAGTCACTGGAAAGTGGTGAAAATGAGCATCCTGTGACTGTTGCACTGATGCCCTCTAACAAACCTCTCAATCGTTTTACAAATCACAGTTTGTAAGTTTTTCTATTTGTTAACTCACATATCCTATCTACACTAAAATACTTCCACAAATTATGTTATTACATAACCCATTACCCATATATGTACATGACACTATACGTCATAAACCCATTACCCATATATATTCATGACACTATAGTAATATAACTTCACAAAACCCATTATCCATATATGTACACAGAACTATAGTGATTACACACAAGTACATGTACAAATATAAATTTTATTGGAGATGATATGGTATGCTATTTGTGTCAAATGATTGGATGATTGTGGGAGTGATATCATCAGAATTATACTTTTACTGACCCCACCTAAAATCTAAACCCTAACAACTTGAGTATACAATGCCACAGCTAGTAGTGAGTCACTCCCATTATTGAGATATTAATTTTGACACTGGTGACCTGCCATAATATGACCTTGTGTCATGGACCACAATCTTTATGTAGTTTATATCCAATAAACATGTTATTTAACACATAATGTAATGTACTCTATAAAACTTAATTACTACCCTAATATAATATTATAATTATATTACAATGTTGTTATTGAACTTTATCAAATGATACACAATAATGGGAGTTATATGTATAAACTTATATTATATTTAATAATATGACTATATGTTAGTTTACTACTGTTATAATAATAGATAAGATTATTTTAGTAAAGTTGTTTAGTTCACTATATAACTTTATGTACATGTTTACCTACCAGCTGTCTCATATACTATGTATAATAACAGTCTAAATACATGTACAGTGTATATATAATACATGTATAATTCTAAAATAGTGTCATTTTAATGTCTAAACATTTATATTTTTATGGCATCATTTTATTAATTATTATTAGATGATGATAATCGTATTATTCTTAATCCAATACCTGGACAACAGGACTGTCAAACATGACTATATAAATGCCTCCTATCTTGATGTAAGTATATATTCAATAAGTAATAAAATGTTCTCACAAGATCATAAAAATATGATGATAATACAAATTAAGACTAAGTAGAAATAGAAATATAAAATTCCAACATAATAGTCACACAGTTTCAGATCCTGCCCTTTCTCTTTAAGATTACAGAAAATTGTCTAAAGAATAGAAAGAACCTCTTCCTTCATGTTTATAATATAATATATGTTGTTACTTCTATAAAATCATTCATTGATTGTTCTAATGTTTGAAATAAGAAATGATACCTCATAAAAATATAACCTTCTGTATAAAAACACTGGTTAAAGGTTTTCTACCTATCATAGCTTAGACTAAATAGAAAATAAGAACATTGGGTCATTCCACATAGACAGTGCTATCCATATCTGATATTGCTTTTCATAAACTGTCTCGTGTTAATACAAAGTTATATCTTAGAATTGCCTTTCCAAATTATATTAATAGGGTTATGCTGGGGAACATCAATATGTTGCTACTCAAGGTCAGTCCACATAACATGTGATCTAGATTGTATGGGACCTGTCTACTCACTGGGTAGTTTGTTTAGATGAGCATTAGTGAGGGCAAACTTACAAGATCCAATATTTTAAGAGATAATAATGTTACATATATTTTTAGGTCCGTAGTTAAGACCTTAGTTTGATTTCTGGGGACTGATCTGGCAAGAAAAAAAAACCACCCATCGTTGTTATGGTAACCAACCTTCAAGGAAAGTGAAAAGATAAAGTGTCGTCAATATTGGCCTGAATCTGGTTCCAAAGATTTTGGTCCATTCCGAGTGACTTTAATGGATCAACAAATATTACTATGATTACACTATTAGGAAGCTGCAAGGTAAAGGTGGGATAGTTAAAAGTCTCTGAATGTTCCTATTATTGTCTCTTTCTAGTTATCTGATAGCTCACATAAATTGAACTCAATATCACTTTACTTCCTGGCCAGATCATGGTGTCCTGATTATGCTACCTCAATCCTTTACCTTCCATAGGACGTATCAGAAAAGAGTATCATCCAAAGAGAGGACCAATGGTTGTCCATTGCAGGTAAACTGAATATCAACAGATACTTTAAACAACAGATGTCTCCTCTTTCCTTTGTTATAATCCTACATTATCTCCTTCCTTTCTCTCTAGTGTGGTGTAGGTCGTACAGGGACATTTATTACTATTGATATGGTATAAAAAAGGGTTGAACAAGAGGGACATGTTAATATAATGGATATCATCAACCAGCTTCGACATAAACGTATGAAAGATGGTCCAAACTCTAGTAAGAAATCATATAATTAAAAGAGAGCTACTTATAAAACAGTTTAGCTTGTCAGTCTATAAGTATACCTTGAAGCATTCTCTCACACACTTTTGTAATTTCATACTTTTCCTTCAATAAGAAGTCATCAAACACTTTCATAATAACAAAGGCCTAAATTGTTTTATTCATTTACCCTTAATATTAATATGATCACATGTATATATAAATTAGATATTAATGTGGCACTATATATGATATCAATTAGTTATTTCATTGCATATACTCTCACAGGATCAATATATCTTTATCAATGATGCTATATTGGAATCTATCACCTGTGGAGATACTATAGATTATTACTGCAAATATTCGTATTACTGTCAATAAATGACCAATACTGATCCAAGTACTAGACAGAATGGATTTGAACATCAGTTTCAGTATATGAGTTTATAGTAAACAGGATGTACTGTTTGTTCTTGAAAATAAATAACATTGAAAAATATAATTAATTGGCTAATCTAAACAATAATTCTGCCCATGCTGTTTATATTTACAGACATATGACTACAGTGTCTATATAACTTTAATGATATAATAGCATATAGTGATTAGTTAGAACTAAACTTCATTTGGTTTTTAATAACATTGAAAGATACAAGATTGAGTTACTTTCTAACAAACATGAAGAATGTTTTTTAACTTCCAATATGTAATTTCAAATCAAACTATATACCTTGCCTATATAAGATTAATATATATATATATATAGGAAACAGAATGTACTGTTTGTTCTTGGAAGAAAACCAAACAAATGCATATACTAACATTTCCTATTATTATATGTATCATATCTAATTTAAGTGATAATTTCTTTAAACTTATATAACAGATATATTAGTATAATGTATATGTCTATTGTCTATATGTTTAGGTATTGAAACAAGTAACACCACGTCCAAATGAAATCAACGTGATATAGCATTACAAATCTAGACAAAAATCGAGCAAATGAGTTTCTACCTTGGTGAGTATCTGTCTGTTTGTTAGATAGCTAGCATTTTTAAATGAAACTGCATCATTACCATAACAAAAACTATTAACATTGCACAGTATGTAGAAGATTATTGACCATTTCCCTTGTTGCTAAGGTCATCTCTATATGTGTATACTGAGATAAATTACCAATAATTTAATGTCATATTAAACATTAATTTATTTATCTCATTAGCTGATAAACATCGTGTTCCACTTAAAGGTGAACATCCAGACTATATCAATGCAGTCTTTGTCAATGTAAGTACTGGCTATATCAAGAGGATAGACAAACAAGGGTAGATAGAGCATTATTACAAAACCTTACTCTCTTTACTCTATACAGTTACACTGATATAAAGCTATTGTAAGTTTAATTAAATTCATTTGTTGCCATATACATTAGTAGTTAAAGTAGTGTGTTTAATTTTATTCATCATTTCAATAACTAAACAAGAAGTATAGAATTGTCTAGTGTGCAAAGTTGTGTTATATAAAAATTTAACAGAGCAAAGATGAAGTAGTAATGAGGGAAGATGTTATTGTTTATTATTGCTGCAATAAATATTCTTTGCTTTGTCGGGTTATAAGAAGAAGAAAGCATTTATTATTGCAGAGGGTCATGGGAAATACATTGTCGTCGCTTTTGGAAACTGGTTAGGGATAGGAAGAGATCATCTATTGTAATGCTTTTTGGTCATTTCGAGAGAGATGGAAAAGTCAGTAACATTGTGTCTATATTTTACACTAAAGTAAATTAATATATTTAGGAGGTTTGTTACAATATTGGCCTTCCATTAGTCAAGGTGTCCACTATTGGTGAAATTAGTATTAAACCTCCAGAATGAAACTAAACATGATGGTATAATGAACGGGATATTGTTGTTGTAACAAGGTAACTAATGGTTAAACATTTTAAAGTATTATTATATATATATATATATATATATATATGTGGGTGGGTACTATAATGGGCATATGAACAACATTCAAACTACAACAGTAGGAAGTATTAAAGTAAAAGTAAAAGGGAAATACTC
>NW_024534827.1:0-50165 GCF_016097555.1 Gigantopelta aegis
ATTTCTGTAACAAGTGCTTTGTTTATTGGGAGAAATGTTTAATGGGTTACCATCCCAATAGATGTCCTATCAAACAAGTATAAAAAACGATCTCCAATTTAAAATTACTTTGAATTTGAAGGGAACACAAGGACTTCGGAAATTATTTATCCCTTCTCTTTACAAGTGTTTTACCTATTCAAAAATGTTTTAAAAATCTAAATTTGCTGGAGATCAAATCACCTTTTGGTCCACCAAACTCTTTGACAATGACCTAAAACAAATCTCTTCTCAACCACAAAAATATTTTTGCACCTTGATCCTGAAAAAAAGGGGAAAAGATTTCCATACCGTCAAACATTACTCATATCTTAAAACATCCGGTAAGAAATATCACTCTCTTTGGCCTTATGATTTTGGTAAATTTTTATCTCCCGCAATGGCTTTCATTCAAAAATCGAATTCTTTAAACAAGAAAGGTTGCTTCCAAATTTATATTAAAAGAAGGCAAACACTTTTACCTCTTTTTGGTAATAAATTACCCAAACCAATAAAGTCCTCAGAAACTAAATGAATTCAAACTGGGTATTAAATATTCAACCCGGATTCCAACGTCTTGGGCTAAATACTAATCCTTGTCCAAGGGATTCAGTTGAATGGAGTGATGTGTGTGTGTAGTTTTTTCACATTTATTTCACCTACAAATATGTAAACTCCTACAACAACTATTTCTATTTCTTCGGTCAATGGTTTGGGTTATTTTCTCTGAAAATGGGGATTTAGGGTTTTTCCCATTTTTCTCCTGGTAACGTAAGCCGATACTTTCAATAAGCAACCCATTCTCTATTTTGTGAGTCCTAAATGGTGTACTCTGGGACAATCAACAAATCGGTTTGATTTGTAGTAAGAAGTAACCATTTTCATTTGGTTAATTCATAGTACATGTGCTCACTGGTTGCTATGGTAGTATAATCTTCCTACCATGACAACCCAAGGACCTTAGCTGGGATTATAAAAAGAATTACCTGTTTCAAAATATTGATTTTTGGTAAATAACAATTGGTTTATATCCTTTAACTTGTATCCCTATGAATTTAATCTGGTTTCCATGGTTTTACAATGGAATGACACCAACTGTTAAAAAGGGTAACAAATTTTTATCGGTGTATTGTGATTTTTAAAGTAATTGGATTTATCAATTTAGCAACACTAACCAAATCTCTAACAAAAAGAAGTTACTTTTTCAATCTTAGCTACTCCATTTATCTCTCTTTCTCAAAGTCCCATATTTTAGCTCATAGCTTATGTTCCTGTTTACCGCACAAAGGGGAAACATAATATGGGTAGGGGAGGTAATGTTTTAATATTTTGTTTCCAATATTGCTCTGTTTTCTGTACTGTGAAAGTTTGTTATTAACATTATACCTTACATAATATTTGTTACTTTGGGTGAATTTTAAATTGGGAGATGGTTAATAAATACTTGCTCCTTTCTAAGGCTTTTCGGGCCATACAACAAGGACAAGGTTATTGGTTTGGAGGAGGATGATAACTTTGTATAGTCTATTGTGTGGCAGGTCTTCAAGTACAATGTTAATTATGTTGTTTTGCAAATAACATCAGTTATTATAGTGCTTCTTCAAACCTTAAACCATTCGAAATTCAAGAATAAAAACCATTGATCATTTTGTAAGCAATGGTTTATTCAACCCTATGCATTGTATTTGGTGGTAGGTATTTGGTTTCTTTAAAGGCCTCAATAAACTATGTTTGTTGCTATTCTTTTTTTGGTTTTTATAATTTCAATGTTGGGAAAAGTGTAAAAAAGTTTCAGAAGAAAACCATGATTGGGTTTATGGGTTACCCTCGATGACAAGATATGAAATAGAAAAGCTCGATAGCTTTCAGTTAATAAGTTTATAATTTGGTTAAAACAAAACGGATTAGGGGCAGTTTGAAACTTTTAAAAACAATATTTTTAAATTACAGAAAGTATAAAATTTTTAAGAAGAATTTCTTCACCATTCATGTCCTATTGTAATTTAGATAATTAATAACTTGTTATGTACATACCTTCTACCCTATTGTATCATGAAAAAGAATTCAATGATTATTTTCATCTGACCTGTCAACGTTCAACTGTACAATAAAAACTGCCTATTGTTTGAATGTGCATGACTCTTTCACTTTCTATAATGATAATAACAATCACCAATATAAACTGTTGAGAATTTTGACCATTTATAATAAAATAGGCTCTTCCTAGCTTTGCTAAGATTTAAGTTTGGATGACGTAATGTTCCCGTCTCCATTGTGGACAACTTTTAAATATGGCCACTCATGTTACTACGGCTTTGGTGGTAGGTATTACTTTATATTTATGCCTACTAAAAAAGCTGTTTATTCCATTGTACAATGTTATGTATACTTATGGAGGGACAATAAATTTTCATGGGGTAATCATTATTATCTACACACATTAAAATTACCCAAACAACCTAGTACTGATTATAACCCAAATTTACATTAGCTAGTTTATTCAGTAATCAACACCTAAACAGTTTGTACTAATATATATGTTTGTATCATGGTAAAAAAGTCTACATTTGTATTAATGATCATGTGTCATACAAATTGGAGTGATTCTCAAATACAATTAAATTACCCACACCCAATTAGCGGGGATACTGATCACATCCCGTAAGTTTACATATGGACTATTTTTTTAAGTTAGTTGTACTAATTACAGACTGTGCTTGCTTTGCTTAAATGTGTTCTTCATAAAAGAATTAAAAACAGTTAATATAATGTATGAATATTCATGAGAGTATCTTTGGATAGTTCCTTTTGGTGATCCTGTCCTCATCTATGTAAAGAAAAAAATACAAAATGTTATACAGTTAGACTTACCATATTTATTTTAAGTCCTAAATTTTTAAAAAAAAAAAAAAAGGTTTACAGAACTGACATCATTATCAGGAAAGTCCCCGTAATGTTTTAGGGGGGAAAAAGCTTATTTGTATTCAACAATTATGTTTTGCGGGGAAAAAAGGGAAAGAACCACTTTAAACCAACCCTGATGTACTACAAGACAATTACTAAACTATCATATACTCTTTTTCTAATTTTTCCAGACAATAATAAATATAGAGAGGGGTAGTCGAAATATGTTTGAGAAAATGATGAGTTTTAGGGGGGAAAATATAATACTACATGATAATAAATTGCCCAATGATAAATTAGGTTGTAACTAAATGACAATGCCGTTTATATGTCGAAGGAATATTATAATATATCATACAATAGTACATTATAGATCTGTCTGTTTCAGCAATAAAAAATAAATTATGTTTAATAATAAACTTTTATGAGTATTCATGAAAGAGTTATGACCACAATAGATTTGGGCTCTTCAATTCCATGACTGTTTGACAAAATACACAAGAAGATCACATGCATTATTTTTTGTTCATTGTTGAAACCCTTAATTTGCGCATTAAACAAGTGGAGAAGCCGAACCAGATATAACTCATATATGATATACAAACAAATATAGGACAAAATTCAAATTTAATATTAGATAGACTATAAGAGAGAATGATAGAGACAGGGGATAGAGAGGTGAAGGCGGAATACGCAGAAAAAAGCAACATGGGGGAGGAACACAGAATAGACAAATCCATTCAATCTCGGACAAGCATATTAGATTGTTTATTTACAGTAATAGATAGCACAGATGTCTCTTTGCATTTTTTATACTAAACAATACATGGCTATATGCTATATTGATTTATATATTCCACACTCTTCATACAAGTACTTCTTACTTACTGTCTGGTTTTTTGATGTAGTTAAGACAGACATATGTTTTAATATGCTTCATCAACATATATAGTTGACATGTCGTCAATTTTATCATAAACTGACATGTCTCACATACTTATACATAGTTATTAAGCAACATCACTATACTAATGCGTAGCTGATGTCTATTTCGAATGGGTTTCTTGTTTCTTGACATCGTGAGTTTGATGTACTTTGTTATATTTTATGACATAAACAGTTTACAGATAAGTTTCCATCGTGGATCTGATGTCCAAGTATGAGAGTTATGTGACCGAGTCATGATATAGACCTTCCTGATGTTACCCTTGATAACATATTTGCATATTATTGTTGTTTGTTTTTTTACCCTTTCTATTCGATTTCATCGTAACCATACCCGGTCTTTTGTATAATAATACTAATGTTGTTATTAAATACTATGTTTGTTGTATGATCTGTGAATTATCCCTTGTTTGTAATTTACACTGTATTTCTGTTATTATGGTAACTCCTATGTTCTATATATGGGTGCGGTGTACTCCTGATATTTAGATTATAATTGTATGTAATTAATTTAGGTGATCATATTTGTGATTATAGGTTATTTGTATATATTATTTGAGTTGTTATAACTGTTCTTTACACCTTTACTGATGTAGGAAGTATGTTAATTGTTAGCGAATTTTTGATTTTTTCTTTGTTTACTTGTTTTTTTTCATTTACTTACTTTTCTATCTTGTGTAATATTTAAATTCTGTTCTTTTGTCATAAAATTAGTCTTTTTGATTCAAATTACCCTTCAACTTGGTGACTAGTTGTGCGTGTTAGCACTAACTTCTATACATCCTCACAATGCGTTTAATCCCTTATGCTGTTGTGTATTATCTGATGTATATTTAAGCCTCTTTGGGCATTAATATATCATGTTAATTGAACCTTTGTCTATTTTTTAGTGCAATTATACCAATTCAGTTGTAGCCTTTCTATGTTAATTAACTTACTGGCATCTAATTTTGTCTTTTATCCAGTTTTTTTTTTTATGTTTTAATTCTGTTTGTCTAATATATTAACATATTATACTGGGGTTGTAGCAATGTTAATTAGTCTGAACTGCAATATAATGAATCTGTTAACTAAAGTCCTGTGTCAATGGTATTTCCTAAACCTTGCCTCTCATGAAGTTATCCCTGGAGTAATTATATTTTTAACTTAGTACTGCTAAAAATTATTTTCATTTCTTGTTTTATTTGTTTTGGAAAGTTTAATATGGTAAGACATTTTCTTATGACCATAGTACGTCACATCAATAATTAAATCTAGTTTCCAAAAGAACTAAGTATTAATAGATGTAGGATCAGTCAGCGGTGGGGGGACATTTCAATTCCTATTCCTATTTCATCAACTGTTTATCTGGTGATGTTCCTCTCAGTTTTCCGTTAAGGCATATAACTGCATGTCCATTCTTGCTCATACATGATACCTTACACAATACACCCAAAATCAGGAACCACCTACTGGAACATCTCTACACTTGACTCTACAAGATGGCTTTTGTAACTCATGCTCCATTTTTATAAGTTAACGGAAAAGCCTAATAAAATTAGAGTATTACATATTGGAACCCATACACTAGTTGTTAATTGGATTTTTTAAATAATTGAAGGTGCGCGAAAGAATAGGATTGGAATGTTTGTCTTCGGCTCTGTGTTTTTTCCACATGGAATACCATATTATTGCAGGATTTTCAATTCAGTGCTTTTATTCCAACATAATTCAACGTTTTGGGTTAGGTAAATAGTCTTTTTATTGTTTCATGTTTATTCTCAATAACGATAACGAATTTTTTTTTTTTTTTTTTTATAGTACAAGTGTTCTATGTTATGGTGCTGAACACAGCATGGGTTTGGTTCTACAAATGTAAAATAGTTATTTTTTAAGTTGTTGAAGAATGTCAAGAACACAAATCGCAAATATTAAAAAATACAAGATTGATAAATGTGAAAACATAACATCATTTTTATTCCTGAGTATTGATGCATAGGTGGTTAGCCAATTACAATAACATTGTGAGTAATCATTCAAATGTTATTATTTTCTCATCCAATAACTAATTTTCATAATTTTCTTCATGAAATAGTTTTCAAGTATACACATTACAATTTGTTTACTGTTTCAATCTTTCTGTCATATATATAATCCCTCTCAATAATAATAGTTGTTTGCCCAAAAACACACAAAACAATGTTTTTAGAAGTTTCTTTGCTAGCAATATTGTTGACATCAAAATATACAAGTGAACATCATTCGGATAATATTCTGCTGCTTTACTTAATCCCAGAGATAAACCCGATAGATAAGGGGGACCGTTCTTTAATTAGTGTAAAAAAATAATGAAACACATTAAATAATTGGTCATAGCCTGCAAGTGGAGCTATTAGTACATAGTAAGGATTCTAGAAGGAATGTAGCACTAATAGAGGATGTTTAAAAAACCAACAATGGTCATATTATGTTTGATACTGACTGATCTTTTTGAGTTCCTACATAATTTAGCAATCTTTTCAAGTTTTTGTTGATTGATAATTACATATACACGTTTTTTCAATATGCAATTATATTTAATCAGTGTGGCTGTGTCTACTGTCATTATTAGTAACTCTTGTTCAAACACTGTTGGACACGTACACTCATAAAATCAATCGTTAAATTACTTTGTTAAGTACCAATTTTCCAGAAAGAATGAGTACCCAATTCCTTTTAATGCTTTAACTTACTGGTAATACACCCATCACGACTTGATCTAGGTAATGGAGAGGAGGTACAAGATTGGTCATGACTATGTTGCTGTTTTACACCACTGTATAGTTTAATTTGTTTTTTCTTGTGTCAGAATTGGGCTGGAATAACATCCAACCTCATACCCATGATGTCTACTTCCTTACCAACTTTAACTTCAATTGAACACTTTCCCCTTCTGCAAGCTAATAGTATGCATCTTCATATATAAGTTTGTTTAATATCATGTTTCTACAGATACATTCTGAGTATGCTTACGCAATTGGATGGGCCTACTTTATGCCTTATGCACTACTATTTAGTATGTCATCAATTGTCCTTGTAAAGATCATTTCCAAATGGACACAGCTTCATACAAAGCGATGATTAGGCCGAAATATTGTACAGAATTTCCTATGCATTATTTTCCCTGCATCTTTGGAGTTCATAAATCTCATCTCCTTGTGAAATAGAGAGGTAATGGTTAGCCTATGGTATTGCAGCATATGGACTTGGTTATTTTATTGATATCACTAAGAGAAGTATCAATTTAAAATAAATAAGCCATTATTATATATATCTATATGTAAAGCATAGCATACAATTTTCATAGTACTTAAGATCGTTGTTGCTAAAGACGACAAAACTCTGACATATGTCTAAAAAAACTGCTTCTGCTGACTGTAACGTACTCACTTTTACTTACGAAATACTATACTTATGCTATTAAGGATGGAAGGAATCCTATGCAAAACTAAAGATACATTTGAAAGTGATATCTATATTCACCCTCATGAACAATGTCACAGTTTGATAGCCAAAGACAGTATTCAAAGGTTTAGAATGTAGCTATTGATTTTTAACAGCACAACTGTCTATATTGCTCTTTGTTGAAGGACCAGAAACAGCAACTAACTTGCTAAATACATAAATTATAATTTATTGTTTCCATACTTACATAGAATAATACAATCCATTACTTTCCAATTTTAATTTATAAGTCATGTGAAGTTTTTTGTATTTTTATCTTTATACAGTTTATGTGCATGCCAAATTAACCATATCCATTTCTCTATTAATAGATCATATATAATCTATTAATTTTTGGTGAAACGAAATGAAAACAAAATTGAAAAAAACACATTAGGATGATTAGCAAAGCTTTGCAAACTTTCAAGCACATCTTAAAAGTAGTAAGATATACTAGACACATGATTAACAATGATTTGTAGAAAGAAACAGAAATGTGGATGTAAGACAGTCCTGTCTTTAAATTTGATAGTGACAGCCCTTTCCACATCATAAAATTTGTTATCTAACTAATGAGGATGTTCAAACACAATTGTCATATATCGTGGACAAATACTGTACATTGCACAGTCAACAATGCGGAGGAGCATACACAGTAAGAAGATATTTGTTTGTTTTCAAAAAATTCACTACGTATGAATTTAGGGACACTTTGAGACAGAATTTCAATAAATACAGTAACATATATGGATACTTACATACTACATACATATAAATACATACTACCTACACATACATACATACATACCACACACCACACACACACACACACACACACACACCCACATACACACACACACACACAACACAAACACACACAGTATATATATAACACACCTAAAACTGATGGAAATGAACATATAAATTATTCACTTATGTACTGGGCGTTGAAGCCTAATAGGTAGTAAATCTATAGCCCCAACAGTCATTTCGTTTTTTTTTGGATTCAGTAGTTTCAGTTACAGGACTACTCCTGGATGTATAACATAGTATTAGTACTTGATATCATTTGAAAGCTGCAAATTTGATTATCGGAAGTGTGAGTACACTATGATCTATAAATGGAAAACTCTTTAATATCCCAATCAAAAACGACAAAGGTACCATCATATTTATGTGGTCCTTTAAAATGCTTCTTATGACTTCCCCTTGGTGACCTGACTCTCACTGATAACAAGCTGATACCATCTACAACATATGCACAAGTTAGAACACCATATTGTGCATCATGTCTATATTTAGCAAAATATCCTATAAAGTGCCTCTTGATTGAGTGTACATATAGGCTGACCACCAAAAGGAGAGAAATCTAAAAAATACATAAATTATTGAATGGTTTTAAAATAGACAAAGTTATTTCCTAATCAGTCTGCATTAACTTACTAATAACAGTGGTCTGTGATCCAATTTCACTGGTTTCTAATTACCTTGCTAGCAAGTCATCAATGGCATACAGAACCCTTAGAATGTTCAAAGATTGGCTAAAAGGGATGATCAGGTAAGGAAGGTTTGCTATCTATTACATAATTGCAGTAAATTAATTGGTTAATCAGCAATTATACCTAATTCTTCTGTAACAATATCAAATAGAGACAATATACCAAATATCAAATGATGTACTTTATTAGAAAAGCTCCATACATTCGATTGTACCAAGCTGAATTGAGTTCTGATACAGCTTAACCTAACTCCTTCAATAATGCATAATGTACCTACTGTATATATTTCTGTGCAGTTAAATACATACTTGTAGTTGAATAGTAAGTTCAATATCAATAAGTTCCACAGATGGCCAAACTGGCAAGAAACCATATTTGTCATATTTGTCATTCTATGTTATTATAGGACAAGATTTGATACTGTGTAGAGACTGACAAACTAGTCAAAAAAAATAGTTTGTCAAATCAATATCATGACAAACAGTTATAAAAAGTTCATTAAGTCATTATAGATGTACACTAATACACTACTTACATGATAAGTCATTTTAGTCAATTCAAAAGGAATTGAATATTGGCCTTTTTTATTTACTACATAATTATATACCTATTTATCTTTATAAATTTTTTGAACTTTTCATGATTCTTAAGTAATGATTACAATTGCAGCAATTTTTCGAAAGGAAATATTTAAAATTAACTATGGAGTAGTAATAATTGACATTTGAATTTTAATTTCCAAACATTCAAGTTCAATATTGAATCTTCAATATTTAATTCCAAATAGTCTTTCACTAATTCATATGCAATTCTCTAAGTGAAAATTCACAATGATATTTTAACATTACCATAGCAACAATGTCATCATTAAGTGTGATACTCATTTGAGAAGGCTTTGAGCCAGTTCAAAGTTCTTGTTGAAGACAGGACGGCTCTATAACAGTGCTAAGGGTGTTTTACTGAGTTGTTCACAAAAACAGTTACTTTTGCTTTTATGATTACTGATTATTATTATGAATTATTATTATACACTCACACATACACACACACACATATATATGTACATATTAATATCCATGCATAAGTCTATAGGGAATCTTGTTTAAAACTTTTTTTTGTAAGTACTGTTGGCTTGCTCATTACTAATTTAACTGTAGATGGGTCATCTGGAAAATGCTTATACTGGAAGAATGCTTTCTGATAATTCAGAAACCTTCATCACACTATAGACAAATCATAACTTCCCATACAGGTAGGTAGGTAATCATCATTTTTAGTTACTTAACCTACTTCTATTGCCAATGTGAAAGTAGTACAAGCTAAATTTAAGAAACTTCTAAATGAACGATATAATTTCAACAACTATTAAGTTAAGTATATTAAGTTATAAAATGTTGTGGAAGGAAATGAGACTACAACCATAAATACCTGTCATCTGTCATACAAAAAGGAGACTTATATATGTTCTAGTTTCATCCGATAGATGATAGCACTGGCATTTAAGGTTTAATATTTTAATTTTTATATCATTATAACCAAAATTCTGGAAGGTTGTCAGCCGTAAATATACTCAGTGAAACTGTCCTGATTTGTTTGAGAAAGGGAGACTCATAAAGTTGCTATTAGCAAATCCGCCTTTTCAGATTCAGACTACGAGATGAAGCATAAAGGAACAAACCTGAAAATGATAGTTTGTTCATGGAAATAAAAGGTCTAAGGTCCCAACATAAGCTTGCTTCTTGCCATAAACAATAACCTGGAAATTCCTCTAAAATTAAGGTGTCTGCTCATCAATTCGTTTCACTGATTGTCACATATGTGACAGCACTCTATTACAATCCTTGTTATATTTGCAAGATGTTGCAAGTATCTCCTCGGATGTTTGTAGTGTGTTTTCACTTGGTACAGGGGTGAAGAAGGTATGTCAAAGACTTGCCCTCGTTGGAGAGCTGAAAGATTTTTGTGGATATATGTTGTCTGTATAGTTGGATGTACCAGCAACTTTATAACTTAGAAGTTTTCATATATATTACGTTCTAAATTGACTTGTGGTGTTCATTTAGTGATTAGTGCATTACTTTATGACGTAATATTTTGTGAGTAGTATTTAATATCATGTTTTGGTTGTTTAGTTTAGTTGTCGAGTTATGGTTTTATTTTATAAAATTTATATCAGTTCTACTAAAAGTACTAAGACATGACAGAACTGGCTGGAATATTATCTTCTTTGATAAAAGTACTGGGTTCCCTACAAACTTTTTAAAAGTGCTATTGCAAGAATGTCATACATAAAAGTATAAATCAATGTCACGCACGATTAATAGTCATGTAGAAACTAAGCAGAATATCAAAGCATCCACTTTTTTGCTATGGCAAATTGTATGATCATTGTGAAAGTTTAATTTAAAGAATTGCAATTGAATATTAACTGATTATTTTTGAAATTCAAAATAAATATTCAATATTCAATATTGACTTGAATATTTTGAAATTAAAAATTTGAACGTTGACTATTAACTCAATATTTAATTTTTCAAACTTTACTTTTTAAAGAATAAAATAGAATGTCTAAAAAATGAGAAGTTCAAATATATAAGTACTATTTTTTCTGAAGATCTCAAAACAATACCTACAAAACAAAAATACCTACAAAAGAGGTACTGTGTAGTTTAGTGTGTGGATAAATTTGGTGCCAAACTAGCTTTGGCTATGGTTACCATAGTTGTTCTAAAAATTTTGGAGAAATAATTCTTGATATAAAAATGTTTGATTGATGTCACTATATTATTATTAATAAAGTGGTACAGGGTCAAATTTTTAACTAGCATTTTTTAAGTTGTTATATAAAGACTTCTTGCCATTTGGTTCCCTTTTTATATTTTTTTCATATTCTTTAGTTTCTATTTTAACTGGAAAGTGACATTACTTTTTCGTATTAAAGTGTCATTTATTTATTTACAAGAAACTTTATGATACTTTAATTAAACATTAGTCCGGATGATTATACTTTTGTAATTATGATAAAGAAAATATGAATGTTCACAGATTAGAAAACTGGCATGTCTCTCTTTTTTGATTGAATGTCCATCATAAAAATAAAGATTAAGAACAGCAAATTATATTAAAGCTGTTGTTGTGAGGTAATGTTTTAGAAATTATTTTATTTTAATGAGTAATTCCCAAGTACAAAACTGTTTACAGTAACCTGATCCGTAAAAAAATTACACGCCATTACAGGGATTTGAATGATGAACCAAAGATGCGAGAGTGTGTTTGAACAAACACAAACTGGGGTTTGCGTGCAGATCAATCAAATTCTGTGGTTGTATGGGACCACGCCGATGAATAAGCTAATTAAAACATTGCTAAGAAAAACTGGAGAGAGCTATAAAGAAAGCAAAAAATTTCTACTCACGAATGACATCTCGAGCGCAAACTCAAAAACTAAATAATTTCTAATTAATAGAAATTATTGATTTTTCATTTTAGTTAGCATTAAAATGTAATATGATCACCTACAAAGGTAACACAAATAAAATTAACTCTTGAATTAGAACTTGCTGTTAAGATTCGATTTTATTATACAAACAAAGTTACATAATTATTGAAAAATTGGAATCAATTTGGTATACTATTATAATGGATTGTTGTTAAGCATTATTATAATTTAGTTGTCTTGATTATTGAAATCATTTATGGACAAGTCATTGTTCATCCTATAAGTCATTACATCATTTGTGCCATATTCTTGCACTAGTTGTCTTTCAGTATATTCTGCAATGATAACTCTCTCATTACATCAGATAGTTCATTACGTTGTCTATACTTGTATTGTTATGAAGCAATAGTATAAACAATGACTGAAATGAAAACAACTAATTTAGCAACATAATACTCCCATTGACAACCTAACCAAGAACTAGATAAGGTTAATGTTAAACAACAAATGGATATTTGAATAACCATATTCCAATTAGCAATCCTTGCCATAGTACGAGGACCTTGAGCTAGAATAAACTCAATACTGTGAATTGAAAAAAGAAAACACTAACCCCACAACAAAAACTCAGGAATAGCCATAACATAGAAAGGTAATGTTAATATATCTGATTGCACTTGATTTTGAAAAGTTATGTTGTTAGTGAAGGTCAACACATATCATCAATAATTAAAGCATTTTTGATATCTTCCCCTTAGTCATGAAATAGCTTATAAGACTGTCATAATAGACTCTACTAACAGTGCCAATAGTCCAATCCACATTCGTTTCAACATACTAGGAATGTACTGAGAAAAGAAAGGACTATAATAAATTGATAGAAAGGAACAGCAAATACAATGAAAAGATATGGAACTGCTAGAGGATTATGTCAGTAGAAGATTTTTTACAAACTATTTTGGACCATCTGTTTTTGTATAAGAATTTTGGTATTGATTAGTGATGTTGCACTTTGTGTCAAGAAATCCATATCCATAGCTCCTAAAAGAATACTAAGTATATGTAAGAAGCTTTTGACATCCTCTACTTGTACAGTAGTAAATGGTCCTCCATATCTCTTTACCTAGATCAAGTCTGGGTGGTGGAAAAACTCTCCATATGTGAAGGGCACTACGTCTCACTGGTTTGCTTGTGAGTTAAGGATATACTTATACTCTCCAGATTAGTTTGATAGGATTGTTGTGTTGAGCAGGCTCAATAACCAAGTGATTTTTAAAACAATAAAAGGACAAGACTGCAATCATGACAATAAGCATACCAGAACCAAATATATAAGTGAAAGTAAATAGATAGTGTTGCATAAATAGTAGCTGTGTTATAATTGATGCCATTAATAAGATGAAAGCTAGTGAAGAATAATTTATGTATAAAACCCAATAAACAAAACTACTTAACTCTTGAGATGGTGCAAACTGAAGTTGATCAGTACCAAATTGAATCACATTAGCTCCAAATAGACCATATCCAAAAAGAATGGAAAAGCTGCAAACTAAACAAATACCAACTACAGCAATTCACTTAAATGTGCAAAGTAGAAATCACTAATGTAACCATACCGATAATGAATCCAACAATCTTAATATTATTCCAACGAGTATGACTTTATATCTCATCCATTTCTCCCCTAACAAACCAGAAGAGGATAAGAGAGATAGTGAAGTCCAATTACAACAAAGATGACATAAATAGTTATCAATGAAATAACTAGAAAAACATCCTGATATTATGGTAGAAGTTGTTAGCAACATGCTTGTTGCTAGTACTACAAAAGCTCCCTTAGAACGAACACATACGTTTTTGTAGTTCATCACTTTATCTTGTAGTTTAATGATATAGTATCACAGATAAATCAGTTATACCAAAAATTTATAAAGAATAATGAAACTGGTAAAATAGTCATGGACCTATCATAGAAAACACTATGACCAAACAAAAATGATGATTGTAGTCAATTTATTTCACTAAGAGCCTTCAAATAACTGTTAAAATTGACTTGAAGGTTTATTTAAGCACCCACTTTACCAGTTTTAACATCTAGTTAGACTATAACAAAACATTGAAAGTATTTCTAAGTATATGATAACTAGGACTTAGACAAATAGTATATTTTTGGTCCTCTTCCTTTCATTTCTTTTCCTCATTAGATAATTGTGACCTAAACAATTATCTATAGGTCCTAAAGAAATTGCAAAAGCTATGTGAAGTAATATGTAGTGGAAAAGAAGGAAGAGGGAATAAGACAATTTGACTGTTTGCCTAACACCTAGTTATGACTAGGTAATTAGAAAAACTTTTATTGTTATTGTTACTTAGTTGTTAAATGAATAGTGGGTGCTTAAATAAGCCTCCATGACATTTTAACAGTTTTAAAAGTCTTAGTGTAATTGATGGCATGCAATCATTACTTTTGTCTTGGTCAATGCTATGTACATAAAGTGCTACTATGATAGGTGCATGAGTTGTTCTTTAATAGTTTTTCAGTTATTCTTCATTTGTGTAACTGATTTATCTGTGGTACTATACCTGTTGATTCAACTATTAAAAATATACAAGATAAAGAGAGATGAACTACAAAAATGTGTGTGTTCGTTCTAAAGGAGCTCGTGTGGTAATGACAACAAGCATGTTGCTAAACTACTAGAATATTATCAGGGGGTCTTTCATCAAATTTCATATGATAACCTATTTATATGTCATTTTTGTTTTAACTGAGCTTCACTATCTCTCTTATCCTCTTCTTGGTTTGGTAGGTGAGAATGGATGAGATATAAAGTCTTACTTGTTGGAATAATATTAATATTTGTGGATTCTTTATCGGTATGGGTTACATTAGTGATTTATACTTTGCACATTAAATGGAGTAGCTGTAGTTGGTATTGTTTAGTTCTGAGTTTTTCCATTCTTTTTGGATATGGTATATTTTGAAGCCAATGTAAGCCAATTAGGTACTGATCAACTTCATTTTGCACGATCTCAACAGTTAAGTAGTTTTGTTTACTGGATTTTATATATCAAATTACACTTTACTAGCTATTATCTTGTTAATGGCATCAATTATACAGCTATTGTTTATAAAAACATTGTTTATTTTACTTTCTCTTGTAGTTTTTGAGAAGGAGGCTATGGCACACTTATCGTCATCATTGCCGTCTCATCTTTTTGTTGTTTAAACACGCACTTGGTTATTGAGCCAGCTCAACCACAACAATCCTATCGAAAAACTAATCTGGAGAGTATATAGTATGCTTTAACTCACAAAAAACCAGTGAGACGTAGTGCCTTTACATATTGGAGAGTTTCCCCATCCAGACTTGATCTAGGTAAAGAGAGATATGAAAAGACCCCCCCCCCCCCCCCCCCCCCCCCCCCCCATTTTAGCTATGTACAAGTAGAGGATGTCAAAAGTTTTATATACATACTTAGATATTGCTTGTAGGGACCTTTGGATATGGATTTTTTTTGACACTAAGTCGAAAATTTGATAAATACTTAATTTTTATGCCATAGATATTTTAAAAAGTTTCATAAAAAATTGTACTGTATATCCTCTGGACAGTGCCAGATATTTTTTCATCCAGCGATTTTGCTGTTCCTTTCTATCAATTTATAATAATCCTTTTCTCGCTGGATTCCTAGTATGTAAAGACGTATATAAATTGGAATAGTTGGCACTGTTTAGCTTAGAGTCTGTAATGACAAGTCTTAAAGTTTTTCATGAACTAGAGATTTCAGAAATTTATAATGGATTCCAGAAGGATATGTGTTTGACCTTCAAACCTATGATCACATGTACATTAAAATGTTTTGAAGTGAATGAGAGTAATCAAACAAAACTCACATATAGTGAAGTCTTTTGATCTACGGAAGCCGCAAGACGGACATTCCAATTTATATTTTTATTTCTTCCGCAAACGTGCAGAGATTTAAAAATCTGCCAATTAACAGCCCAGTTAATGAATTCCTGGGTGATTAATTTATGTCCTATTCATGTTTTGGCATGCGCGGCGCTTCTAGTAACACTTTTCTTGTTACACAAGTAATGAAATGCAGACACAAGTTACCACGAGCCGACTCTTAAAAAGAAGATCCAGTAGACACAATGTACAGCACTTTAATTTGGGTTAATCTCTGGTCAAGTACATTTTTTGATTATTCAACACATTCAGATGAAAGCTCTTTCACATAAAATACTGTGTTAGATCAGTACCTCAGTGACTGCTTTGTTAAATTTATTTATCATACTAATTTTAATTAAAATCATATATTATTCAAATGAGAAGTACAAAATTAGCTACAAAATCTAATGTGTATTATAATTTAATTCCAGAAAGAAACCAAAGCCTTACTATTGTTGTAAGACAAACCTATGTATCTATGAATATTACAACAAACACGTTGTTGAATTTTGAATTAGAGAACCAATAATCATGTACCTCCTACTCTACCACATACATACGAGTTTGTAGTCATGGTCAAAGGATGTTGTCATTAGCCCACAACAAATAAACATAACAGAAACAAACAATAGTCAATCTTTTAATTTTAAACAGTAACAAACAATTATTATCAAATACATTAAGGCGTATCCACACACTGTATGCAACGAGATAAATATTTGTTCATTTATCAGTAAATTGAAAAGATGTCTATATTCAATCAATGAAGTTATTGTAGTATTGTTCATCCAATTCATCAGTACAATAAATATTACTAGTGTCATTGATTGCAAGATAGTGGAATAATAGGGTTCCAATTAAAAATAACCAATAATTGATAAATGTATACAGCTGGCTATAGTTGTTTGTACACTAAACATTTTAAATATATAATTATTGTTAAATTCAAGTATAGCATAGCACGATATACTAGAATGCTAATTGAAGATGTAGTCAGGGTATAGTCACTTACTGCATTGATTTCCTAAGCTATGCTTTCTTCATTATGGGTTGAATAGAATGTGTATGTTCTTAGCTATCATGTGATTATTAGATAGGATTCTCTCTGTACTTAGTTTTAAACCTGCAGTATCAATAATGAGGAAAAAAACAAGTTTACAGCAAGTGAGAGAAGAAGGGTCTCAGTGAGGTAGTAATAGAAAACCACAACTTAAGTCCAAAAAGGAGGCTTTTGACTGATGATGGCCAAGTAAATGAAAAGGATAATGAAGGTTTAATCCAATGAAGTGTAACTTCGTTACCATCAAATGCATAAAATTTAAAAATAACAAGATGTCAACACCAAAAACCCAGTATTCATTGTTGAGGACTGTTGTAGCAATAATGAAACTCATTAATAACCAATTAAAAAAAACTAGGAAGTTCCCAATAGCTTTCTATAGCACTCTTTAGAATGTAGTGAAAATATCCCATACTATTTTTGAGAGACATGATATTTCACTTTACCGTTATTTATGAAACATACAAGTCACATGTTTGACTTTCAAGGTGACCTACAATCCTATTTGCTACCATACCAATGTTTCCGTATAAAAGCATTAGATGAAAACTAGAAAATCCAATCAATTTCACATACTAGGAGTATACTTTGTAATATTACGCAGAATAGGTCTTATAAGAAATGATATAGTGGCTAAATTCCAAATGTCTATTCATAAGAAAAAAATTTGCTTGATCCCTAAATCTGAAAGACATCCAAATGTGCTATTTGGGTTTAGCTCTCCATATAGATAATTGCTTGAGAAGTCTCTTATATGTACAGGTAACAGACGTAGCATTGAAACATATTCCAAAAAATAATTGGTCTAATAATCAGTTGTTTGTCTTGAACCACCATTCTCTATCTCTTCCTCTGATTACAGATACCACCATATTATCCTTAATACCTAGGTCAAGCCGTGATGGGATATTTGTTCCCAGTAGGTAAAGGCACTACGATTTCCTTGGATAACTTGTTTTTCTGACATTGCATAGTGAGGAATGTTTAGCAATGTGTTTAATTTAGGGTTATTGTTATGAGGTATTGAGGTGTTTTGTTGAGCAAATGTTGACCAGAAATATACTAAGAGAGGCAATGAGTAGACCAGTTACAAGAAGAAAAATGGACAGTCAATGCATTTTGGCAATTTTTGTAATATGCACTGCAAATGTGGTGTTGCAATTCATATTAAGATGTTCAGACTCCAAAACCACCAATGTACTGCCACAGTAAGATTTCATCAGCTGATGCTGCCTATCATTAAGATCAGTACAATAAAGGAAGTGTGTTGGCATTAGAATATTCTAGCAGATGTACCAATGAATTCCAACCAAGAAGACAAGTTGCTTGTCCAAAGAAAGACTTTATGATCCGATAGATCTAGATCAATATGATAACAGATACTGTAAGATAATATACATCCTATCAATAAGAATAAACCCATGTGATTCATTAGAAGAAAAAAACTAAACTCTATATCGTCCAATCCATGCATCAGCAATCCATCCAAATAGTGGGTAAAAATACTACGTGTAATAAAATCAACTGGTAAACATCAGCACGAGAAATTTATGTGGGAGCTATGCTGTTATTCTGAAGATATGTCCACCATCAGGTACAATAGTGTCCAGTTAGATATATACTGCCATGATATCCAAATCATCAGGACTGCTGCTTTGGAATTAATCCAATTGAACTGAATGAAGACAAAAATCTTCTCATCATCTTGAATTTTTATGTAGAAATAATTTTACGGTACAAAAGGTCATATCCCAACCTGCAGTATCATCTATTTCAGTTGGTTTTTCTTTCAATTGTTTCATGCACATGCAAATGAGAAACACAATACTATGTAACAACCAACACAATTGTACACTATGTTGTAAACCACACTATCTTGACCTTATTTATACATAGACCAAAATATTGAAAACAAGTGTTTGAGGTATCTTGAAGTGCAATTAACTTCTATCTTGAACTGCAAAAATTTATACCAAGATAGACAAGTGGACATGGAACCAGGAAGTAAACAGGTTTACAGATAAACGTGGCCTGTAGTAAAAATATACACAAATAAAAGTCTTCCTTTTCTAAGATGTTGTTTATAGTTACATCATGGACAAGGTTATTGGCTTTGGAAGTAAGTGATTACCTTCTATAGTTACTCTTTAGAATAGAAAGTTCAAAATATATTGCTTTGTCATAAGCGTTCTTTGTGTCATTGATATTCACTTTTACTTTTATTATGAATATGTTAGTGCACAGTTGAAAAATTCATTATAATGTTGTGAGCTTCATGAGAAATCATTATTAGTACCTATTGTATAATTATTTTATTTAAACATTATCTTTAATAACCAATCTTTAAGAATCACTAGAGAGTTCGTTTCGAAAGAAAACTCTGTAAAATTTCTAGCAATGCTCCTCATTTTGCTGTTGCAATGTTTTTGCCATGTTACTCATGAACTACATGTTATTGTTGAATTTTGGATCTGTGGAAGAGTTTTATTATGTCATTTTATTATGCTCTGGTGACTTGTCACATTGACAGAAGATTCTACCTGAGAGGCTAAAATTGAAAGACTCTGAAATGGAACATAAGTATGGAGAAACCATGTTGCATTACGAAAAAAGTTTACTTGCTCTAGAAAATCTGAGGAAAGTTAATCCCGATCCGTGTTTTATATGTATATGCCAGTACTACTATAAATAATAGTAAACCAGGTTATAGATAAAAGAAAATCTTCTTTTAAAGTGTTTGAGTGAACTGTACAGACAAAGAGACATGAAAAACTTATGGTAGACAGAAATAAATATTCCCAGTCCAATAGATAAATTTTTAAATTGAAACAATATGTGGTTATCGCTACAACCTACACACAATCACAAATTAATTATGACATGTCTGTTGTCATCACTGTATTTTATAACATTCAGTTGCTATTGCCCATTAATAGCAAAATGCTATGAAAATTGAGAAGTAGGACATTTTAAATAAATTTTATTTAACAGAACTGTTGATGTCAAACACAATAAGTACCTGGGGAAAAATAACAAAACTTCAGTCTATTTACAATACAAAATTAGTTTATCAAATTGACAGCATTACATAATGATATCAGTATACATTGTCTTAAAAATGGGAAATATATAAAATACATAATGTTTTCATTTCCATTAGTTACAGTAAATTTATAAAGGTTTCTCTGTATTCACACGAATTATAAAATAGAGTCATTAGCTGCCAGTAATGGTTTGTATGAATGCGCATTTTCTGCTTATACTTGTGCTGCATCAAATGAAACATTAGTTTTATGAATATATCTTGCCAGTAGTACCATAGAATATTGATACAATGAACAAATATTAACAAGAATGTAATGAACACCAATACAGCCATAACCAGACACAAACACTGCTGTAATAGCTAGATTTTTACCTTCTATAAAGAAAAAACCAAGTTGTTGTGTATATCAAATGATGTTAAACATTAAGCCAACAGTCAAGGAAGTATAGTCACTTTTTCTTAAATGTTTGTTAATTGCAACATGTAAGAGAAGTAGAATAACCAAAAATGAGATGTTATAACATACATACATTAGAACATTCCTAGCTCTTATTGGAGCATAATACACATATTCCAACCAAGAAAACAAGTGAGCTACAAACAAGTATACCTTCCCTTCCTAATGGAGCATGGATAGCTCTAGTAGAGTCAATGTACTTTGTATTTTTATGCTAGTGCGTCTTTTTGGTCTCGCAAAGATAGAATAATGAGATAGGTTAGCAAGAGAGAAATGGGACCAATTACCAATTTACCAATGATGCTATCATAGAATGAAGATGTGATCCACTACCATATTTATTGACCCATCCCAATACAAAACTTTGAAACTGCTATCTGAATCATAATAGATTTTTGCTGAGTAAAACATCAATAATTGCTAATACTAGTTTTGAGAATGAGAGATGTACAACCAGTAACCAGTCTTGAACTGAGGAGTGAGCTATTCTGTTAGAAAGCCTTACATAAAAGTGACTGAGGATAATAAGGACAAACACTCTTGTCAACAAATAAAATGGAAATAGCTTAACTGAGACCAGCTTGTCCATAACTCTGTCCATTCCATCATAAAAAATAGAGGAAACCAAAGATTCAGATTCATGTAGACAAAAAAATTAGACAAAAAACTTTGAGTATGGCTCTTGATAGAATTGTAATGATAAAAGATCTATGATGCAACATAGCCATATGATTAGTATATTTTAATATAATTCCATTTAGTGTAACATGGAGTTGTCAACGTAAGTCTCAAGAGCCCCCCACATATACGGAATAAATGAGGACTTATCCAAGCTATTGCATAGAGACTAATGTCAACAACCACAATTACTACATTGTTTACAGTTCTTTGGATAACCAAAACCACACTTAGTTTTTGAACCTTCTTTAACCCTACCACAAGTACCAACAATGGACCTTCTCGATGATAGAACACAGAGGTTTTGGGAAGTTTCTTTATCACAATATCTTGCTAATTGACGTTTGTCATATTGATTGTTGAAAACTGCAAAAAAAGCTCCATTACCATTACAATAGCCAAATAGGGACATTGTATTGGACTAGACACCAAAAAGTGATGCCATGTAGGATTTCATATAACCAGCCAGGTATTCCAGATAAAACGTGGTCTTGCCATTGACGATGTAATCAATGTCACAATCAGCCTTATGATAACCATAAACCAAATAAAAGTCTTCATTATAAAACCACTGATGAGCACCACCATAAGAGTTGTTGTTTTTATTATGCCAAACAAAACCTAAAGGACAATGGTTTACTGTGACATTGACCCAAAGCAGCTGCGGAAACTTGGTAAAGTTAAAATATTAACTTTCCTTCAGGTGTGTAAAGTTTAGGTTCTTTGCTAATATACCTTAGGGTGTTCAAATGAGGTACAATTATTACCTTCATTAATTATTTGTTCTTGGTGGTTATGTAAGCCTAAACTGTTGCTTTTTTTATCAATTTCTATTGCAACCGTTGAATAACAGTTCTCTTAAAGCATCAATAATGCCAGGTAGATCTGAGTCTAGGACTGAATGGTAGGGTGTTTAATTGATGTTGATTGAATTTCTGTTGTACCATGACTGGTATAACATAAAGTTAGTTTGACAGCTGAAGTTGATAATTAGTGTGCAGTTTATCTTCGTTTTCTTGTTTCCAATGAAATTGTAGGAAAATGGCTTCTGTAAAATTCTAGCAAGCACATGCTTCTATTATTAGAAATTTTTGCAACTGAATTTGCATGAAAAAGAGTGGATAGGCAATATATTCGTACAACATCATAGATAGCTAGTCATTTTTCTGTAAAAGAAATTTTTCTTTTTCTTCTGTGATTTTAATTAATTTTTGATACATTGTTCTTTAGTAATATTCTATTTTTTATAGCAAACTTGCATATATTGCTCACCAAATTCCTGGGGGGTGCTCGATTATTGGTAAGTTAAAACTACACTCCTCCAATAAAACTAAAGATATCCATTACCTAGCAATTTAATAGCAGCACCTCTTGATCTCAACATGGTGCTAAAAGTCAATTGGCCAGATATTAGATAAGTTATCAACATTGAGTTGAAAGCATGTTCAATACACAGATCCATAGTTGTTAGTGAAGGTTGACATTCCAGTAATAGACACATAGGTCTACGTGTATACTAAATGAGAAGATCCAACCTGGCATATGCAGTTGGAAACAGGCTTAAATCTTAACTTTTGAGAGTTATTCGTTGCATTTCTTGTCTTCAAGAACAACAGAGATGTTTGAAAACTTAGCATTATTGTAGACAGACATCCCCAACAAAGACACACTCCCTTCCGGCGTACTAAGTTATTTTAAAGGTTGCAAGTTTTAAAATGAATTTCATGAATACAATCTTATCTAGTTCAGCTCCACAACATATACTGCCCCAGTAGGTAAACAATTATGGACAATCTCCTGTTTGATCAAAAACTTAGTATTTTGAATTAACAAAAATTGGTGTTGAGTCATTGATAAATCTGTTACTTTAATCCAATATATAAGCAAGAGCTGCTCCATGTAAAAAGGACTTAGACCATTAGAATTATTAGAAACAGAGAGTTATTAACATCGTTCTTGTATTAAGGGAGCTGTTGTAATGAAGAACAGAGAAGACCACACCTGGTGAATTATAGCTTCCACATTAGATGTTAATTCTGTATTGTTAATAATAACACTGACAAAATATGTTTGTTGAGTATAAAGTACAGTCAGACAGCAGCATTAACCTCAATATTCAAGTAATTATTAGAGAAACTTAGCAAATATAGGGGATATGCTTTAGTGCAATCAAAGTTATTTTAAAACGTGCATAGTTGACATTAATATTTGTAGGATATACCTCATTAGTTGATGATCAAAAAAATGAAGATCAATAGAACCAACAACCCATTGTCCTTCTTTTGTGTTCAGTATGACGATATAGGTAGTATGGCTAAGACCTTGAATAAGAGATATATTGAACTTCACTGATAGTAGAATCAATCAGATTACACCAATCATAGCAAACCCATATGAGTAGTAGATGTTCTAAAATAACTTTAGTTATATTGACCTGACAATGAACAAAGACTAATGCAGAAGAATGAGATGGAAGTGTAATCCACGATGAACTATTGAGGTATTGAGTATTGTAGAATCCGTAAATGTATTGTAGAGCAGATAAGTACCACAATTAAATCATCAATCGTTCCTAGAGTGACTGTAGTTGTGAAGAAAGTAGACATCTCTTCTAGACTGTGGAAATAATCTCTAATATGTCGTTATGAACACATGTTATAGAATTTTGCACATTCTTGTGAGAGAATCACTAAGTATATCGATCTTGCTAGTTTGGTTACTTGTCACTTGACATAAATACCACGAGAAAGAGTAAAATTGACAGACTGTTTAATGATAAAACAGGTGTTGAGAGGACCATGTTTTGTCACACAGGTACTTCTTAAATCTGATGACAAATTAACATGGTATGTCTCAAAACAATTTACCAGGAAAAAAAGCACCAGTAGTGTTGAAAGTCTAAGACCATTTTACAAAGAAATTGACTGAACAAGTTGAAAATAACACAGGAATTAACTGCTTCAAAGTATTGATATTTTAGCTGTTTTTGTTATTCTTTGCAATAAACTGTTATTGATATTACACAAATGCAAGTTGATCTTTCAAACTTTTTCCCAATTTTTCATTGTTATAACTGTTGGGAATAACTAAATAATATTACCAATGTGATGATCACTATTATAGTATAAGATATGATCCACCATCATATTCCATTGACCCATCCCCAATACAAAACTTGTGTAACTAGTACTGAATCAAACATCAAACATATCAAAATTGCTAACAAAGTTTTGAGAATGAGAGACATACAACAGTAAACCATATGTGAAATGAGGAAGAGCCAATTGTATTAAGAAAGCTTTAATAAAGACCTGTGTGGATGATAATGAGGATCAACAACTAATGTCAAGTGGTAAGTGGAATACTAAACTGAGACCAGCTTTCCACAACTTTTTGTCATCCAATTGTTAAAACATAGAGGAAAACTAATATTCGAACTCAATATCAACATAAAAATGAAGCAAACAACATTTTAGTATGGCTCTGATAAAGATTTAATGATGATAGTTCTATGATGCCTCCCATAACATAAAATCGGAAATTATTATTATTATTATATTATATTATATTCATTGAGTGTAAATGTGAGTTTTGAAAGCTTATAACAGATAAATGAGCAAAGGACAGCAGCTACTGCATAGAGAAATAATTAATTACTCATTATAATAATTTGTTGGTATGGTATTACAAAGTAACAAATTACATAGAGTGAAGTATTTAACACATGACTTGGATTCCATAATTTTCCTGCCATAATGTTTTTTAGAAGGAGCCTAATCTTATGAATTCTTTACTCTAAGAAACTATGATTCAGTTGGAACTTATACATGTAATAGAACTGGAGTCCATATGTTTGTCATATATAGTAATTTGGGATATGGATTAGTTCAGTGTACAACAATATACAAATGAGACTACTATGTTGCCACATGAGCTAATTGATCTTCAATAAAATAACAAACTCATAACACGATACACAAATAATTAGATCTAACATGTTCTTGTAAAGTATAGGACTAGTTATTCTATAAATTTAATGGCCATTACTACGGAGTTGTTTTCAATCACCTATGGTTATGATTCAATCATGTATGATTACATTGGTGGATCACAAATGGATCTATCTATCTCTATATATATATGTACACAAGCATCCACACGACCACATATACACACTCAAAACCTGTTTAGTCAATCACTGCAGTGACCTATGACAGGCTCTCTGAACATGGAACCACAATATGAGCCTTTGACCATTTTTAAACAATAGTTGTCTATTATTTGTTTTATGATGGTTAATAACGATGACACTTTCATGTACCACAAATGAAATTTCTCACATTTGCATTCAAACCATCTCTTTTACACTGTTATTTTTTCTGCAAACTCAGAGTACATGACGTACAATGACCATCACTAACATAACAAATGATACCAGAAACATGATAATCACATGATCATGATTATGATTATGACAATCACACATTATTTCACGTGACCATGCTGTTAGATAATCATGCATATATCAATCTTACTAGTTTTTGATTACTTGAACTTGACAGAAGATACCACGCAAGAGAGTAAAATTGACAGAACTGTTTAATGATAAAACAAGGCGTTGAGAAGACCAGGTTGTGTCACACAGGTACTTCTCTAAATCTGATGATAAGTTAACATGATATGTTTCAAACAATTTACAAGCAAAAAAGGACCAGGATAGTTTGAAAGTAAGAGGATTTTAAAAGAGTTTAACTGGACTAAATAACACAGAAACTAACTCCTTAAGTATTGACATTGTAGTTGTTTTTGTTTATCCTTTGCAATAACTGTATTGATATTACACAAATCCAAATTGATTTTTCAGATTTTCCAAATTTTTCATTGTTAGACTGTTTGGAATAACTTTAAATAACATTACCAATGTGATGATCATTATAGTATACGATATGATCCACCATCATATTCCATTGACCCATCCCAATACAAAACTTTGTAACTAGTATCTGAATCATAACATCAAAACATATCAAATTGCTAACAATAGTTTTGAGAATGAGAGACATACAACAGTAAACAGTATGTGAACTGACGAACTAGCAATTGTGTTAAGAAAGCTTTGATTAAATGACTGAGGATAATGAGGATAACAACTAATGTCAAGAGATAAGTGGAAATACTAAACTGAGACCATCTTTCCTCAAATTATCATCTAATTGTTAAAACATTGAGTAAAACTGAGATTCAGATTCAATATAGACATGAAAAAAGGCAAACTTTGAGTATTGCTATTATAAAATTTAATGATTGTAGGTCTATAATGCCTGAACATAACACATAATTAGTTGAGTGTAAAATGTGAGTTTTGAAAGCTTATAACAGATAAATGAGCAGGGGAGCAGCTACTGTATAGAGAAACAACAACAGTTTTCATTGTGTGGAATCAAATATCATAGTAAGTTTTTGGTCTACTGCAAACCCAGAGTACATGATGTACAATGACCAATGATCCTCATAATGTAACAAATGATACCAGATCACATGATAATCACATGCTCAAAATTATGACAATCACGTTATTTCACATGACAAATATTTGACTATCACATGATAAGGACAATCCATTACATGATCACTGCATAATCAGAACAAACAAATCATATATCAATCAGACAGAAGTCATATGACAAAACAGGGTATCCTGTGACTAAAACATCTGGGCCACATGACTATCACATGATCAACAAAGACAAGTTACATGACTTACCTATTCTGAAAAAGTCTTATCTTCATTATCACGTATTCATACCAGTCAATCAACAGGGGAGACGCCAAAAGATTATAAAGCATCGCAGATATTATGGACTATTCTGAACATGGCACAATTAATTGTACCCATAATTTTGTATTTAGTGATATAAGACCATATAATCTATATACCCTACTGGAACATGACATAGAGAACTAGAAGAGAGTACGATAATCATGCATATGATTTAGTGTTCATTAATTACCTACGAGACAGTTTTTTCCCCCGGGATCATTGGGTGGATTTAAAACGTCCTACAAACAGTATTTTCTCTAGTGTTATCCAGATATGATCAGAAGTTCTATAAAATCCACATGTTCAATAATTTCATGTGAGAATAACATAAAGTTCTATAAAATAGAACAACTTTTCAAGTAATAATTTAATAATAAAAATAATAGAGAAACATATTAGTAATGTTTATAAAAGCAATACTATTAAAAGATACTATTAATATTATAATTACCTTAATTTGAACTGTTCAATAAAGGATGCATGTAGTAGGTATTCAGAATTAATAACACCCTCTAACATATTTATTAAGTCTAGCCCTATCATAATACTTTAGTGTATTATATAATTTCTATGTTGAAGATACCTTCATATTAAGGCTTGTCCTGATAGTGTCCATAACCAGACTATATCACTATATATTATACAAATAATATAATCAACTTACCATATTTGACTAAATTGGCTAGATTAATCTCATCACAGAACAATACTAGACACTTATACCAAGTTATATAAGCCATTACTACACTATTAGGTGTAAGAGGATATTCACAATAATGATCAAATATCTTTAATAAAGGTTTAAGTGTAGTAGGATCGAAAAATTACCACACAACCTACAATATCTAAGAATATAATTTAAATTGTTAATAACATAATGATTAAAGTTGTTTACCTCAAGTAGAGACTTGTGATGTAGTGTGTCTAATGTTGGAACTATGATATCTGGTGATCCAACTTTGTGCTGAATTTTAGATACTTTGTTCGTCCGTACGGCCAATGACTCAAAATCTATAATGGGTGTGGTCCTAGATGGTAGAGGAATTGTTGTTGTGCTACATATGAACAGATCCTTTCATCACGAGAGGTCATTTTACTAAAGCCTTGAAGCACAGGATTATGGAGCAGATACATAATGTCGTATGTAATGTTTCATTTGGTTAAATATCATGGGAAAGTCAGGGTAAGTGTGGTTATAGTTACTAATCTCATGGACTCATTTTGTGTAGCACTCTTAAATTTGTAAAATCCATTTATGTTATCTAATTGTTCAGCATATTCTAAACATCATACTACTAGTCTTCGAAATATGAAATTAATAAGTTAGCACACCAATTGTCTATCATATATCCAATAATAATATGAGATTCATATTGTTCAAAAAGTCACAGACAGTTAATAGACTCAAATCAACGAACAAAACATGCACACACACACATAAACATAGTGTTAACTGTTAGTTATACAATTGAAAAATCAATAAATTGCTAAAAACAACTCATGTACTTATCATAGTAGCTTTATATATATATATATATAGAATAGACAAAGACGAAAGTGATGATTATATCTATTACGCTATGAGGCTTTCCAATAACTGCTAAAATATTGTACAGGCTTATTTAAGCACCCCACTTCCCACATACTAAACCATAACAATTGGTTTTTAATTAGATGATAACTAGGAGTTAGTCAAATATTCAAATTTTCTTCTTCCTCTTTCTTTTCTCCCATTAATTAGTACTGCACATAGCTTTTGCAATTGCTTTAGGACTTATATATAGATAATTGTTGTGGCTCCTTGAATGTTAATTGTGTTGAATCTAGTGCTTAAACAACAAACCATTGTTTGTAACGCCCTTTCTTATTGTCAAGTACTTAAATCATGCGAACATAGGTAAACAAGTCTATGCAAGCAATATAGACTTATATACATGCTCTCATGTCTACTTGTAACAAGGGAAAGCTGCAAAGTTCAGGTACTGCAATAAATAAATATACAAAACCATCATGTTGTAAGGTGTGGCTAATTACAATAATATTATATGAAATTTAATGGATTTGTTGGTCATCTCTACTTTGTTTCTTTTCTTTCTGAGATTATCATTCCTACATCAACTTTCATTTTAGAATTTGTTATTACTTGTATTGAATTGATGCTGCTACTACTACATAGCTTAATATATATAATGATGCTAGCATTTTAATGAAATATCTATTTCAAACGATATTGATGTGCACGTGTTTTAGATGGTACAAATTATTTTTTATATCATATTACAACACCATATTGTCATTACATTATGACGTTAGTGAAATACTACAAATTCACATCATGATATTGATGATGACTTAATTACTGAAGCTCAATAGAGTTAACAAGATGAAACATTAATTTGCAAAAGAGAAATAACCAAGGTGAAAAATATTATAAACGCACAATAGAAAAAGTATGAAGACAAAACTCAGTCTAATATATGTGAATTGTTGCTTATAATGTTGAGTCATCTTCATAACTAATTGTGTGCTGTGATGCTTTTTCCATAGTGTCTAACACCAGTATCGATGTCTTCTTCCTCATTAATTGTGGTTAGTGTAATATTTACACTAATATCCTTTAGTTATTAGCTTTATAATATTTATATAATCACTAGGCCTAATATACCAATTATTACAGGTAATAAAAACAGTAATATGTTAAAGCAAATTAATTTGTAAAATCAACTAGTTCCTTTGTCAGCGACAGCAGCTAGTCACCTGCTGCATTAATGGGTGTGTGCTGTAACTATGGAAAACACAACTGCAAGTAATATGATGGTAAGATTCTAAAAATATAGTTATTTAGCACGGTCTTGGAAACGAATCACGTGATTGCATTGTTAAAGCATTATAGAAATAGTTAATTCTTTCTTTGCTAAGGGAAAGATTGGGTACAATCTCTTTCTGAGTTAGTTGATATTCTCCTATTGTTGACGTAACTTGCTCATCATTTCTCCCTAATTCATGATATAAATTTGAAACGAATAATCACGAAGCTCCAGATATCATTTATTGGTGAGTGTTAGCTATAATGACTTTGCCTCCTTTTAAAAGAACATAATTAATTGTTGAATGTGATATAAGTGATGAAGAGAAGCTAGATACATAAAACTTAATAGTTATACTATTCCCTATTGGGTTAATCATTTGGTAACTGTGATCTTAAACCAGTTGTTGAAGTATTATTTTGTCTACCTCCCTTGCCAATGGATAACACCATCTATTGTTATAATCAATCACATTTTCGTGTAACTTTTGTACAAATGTAGTTGCATCAGTCCTTTTTAGGTCAACATTTTACAGTAACATTGACAGTCTCTCTTCTGCAGGTATGCCATGGGATATGGACTTTAAGTCCAGCAAAAAATGAATTCAGGCAAAAAAAATGAATGTAAGAGTTTCATTTAAAATATTATTTCCTCTGGAGTCATTTGAAAATGAGCCTATTGTAAACTTTTTATCAACTGGAAGGGAGACTAAAAGCTAGATGAATCCTTTCTCAAGGTATATAATACATTTCAGTAGTCTAATATAATAAACATGTATATTATATAGGGTGGATTGAAGTGACTGATGAACTGAACAATGATCTACTAGTCTTTTTAATAGTTGAATGAACTACTGTAGATATCCAGTAAATTGTACCTTAGCTATGCAACAAGATCTAAGCTGGCATGGGTATGTTGAGGAATGGAAGATTTCATTAGGTCTCCATATCATGTAATTATTACATTTGTAGATGAGGTATAGAAAACATTGTTGCCTATGTTGATTCTTCCAATAATCCATAGAAAAAAGATTATTAGGAATATTTCAGTTATATACATAATGTTTGTGCTTTGGTGTTGACATAGCATTTTCTATAAGTACTCATTGTGAGATCTTCCATGATGTAGATCATGTTATTATAAGGTGTGATGATTACGACTTTATGCTTTCTCTGATACGTAATTTTTGGTTCAGAAACAAATATTAATCATTGTGATATGTGTACTGAATACTGTCAGGCATTAACTAAATCAGATGATTTTAATATGTTTATGCAGACAAAGGAAAGGATGCAGACAGCAGTCATCCTCAAAGCCACACCATTTATTGTTTCCTATGTACACCAGAAAAAAAGAAGAACGACTACAATGACTACATCATCAAAAACCAGTAATACATTGATCATTATATATTGTTTTGACAGACTTACTGATTAAACTTCCTTAACAGAGAGCCTTGTTATGGACTAGCTGCTAATCAACAACTCTTTGACTCCATCAACCAGGCTCCAAGTCATATGTTACACAAGACTGTCAATCTATATGTTGTATATATAAACTTGTACTTTCTAGTTGACCCACCCCATCTATTGAAGACTGTCAGTAATGGTAAGGGTAATAATTAGAGAATTGTGGGTAAGTTATGCTTCTGTTGTTTCATTAATATGTGCATTTGCCTTCATATAGTATAAAGAGAAAGAATTCATTGGTTATACATTATGGATCATAACAAAAGGACTGATCAGCTCAAATTTCTGCTTTAACCTTATTGCCCAGGCTGAAATATGAACATACCAATGTAACAAGTTTTTCAAACTGAGAGTCGACTTGGCAGCTCAGGTGAGTCACATAAATAGCTACTAAATTATATAACAATTGTGATGGTTAGCTTGATCAAGCTATCATTATCACAAAATTTATAAATGTTATGACTAGTAGTAAGGTATAAGTAAGTCCCTGCTTACAACAAAACTAGGACAACAGTTAACCCTTTGACCACAAAGTGCATAATTATATGTGCTACGCCCACGTTAATTAAATGCAGTATGCATATTTACATGCTTAGAGGCTGCTTGCATAGTTACTGTTTATAACTTGCAGTGATATTGTTGCAACAAGATATATAATGGCCATATACAATGCAAAAAAGTACTTGACTTTGTAATAACTAATGAAATGTTTTATGATGACGTGAAGATGAAGAATTTGATAGCTTTTTTTAATGTGAGTGAAATAATGAGAAGATAGTGCATGTATCGTTCTTGGTGCAGACTGTGATGGATTAACATTTGGACAAATATCTGATGTGTACATTGTATCAAATGAAGTACTATTACAAATACGTCTTCTTCAGACTTTATTTTTTAGTGAACACAGGCATGCATTTGTAGTCCAGAAAACTAAACAAATATACTTCTTTGGGTCTACTGACATACAAGATTTTCGTGTTTACAGACTGTATTCATTAACTAATTCTGACACATATGAAACTTCTTTTTATATTGTGCTTAAATATAATATAGTTTAGTTTGTTATTATTATACTTTTTAAAGACAATTCTTGACATCTAGCTGTAAGACAATGAACATTACATTGCATAGCATTTTACTGAATTTTGACACACAAAAGCAGTGCTGTAATAAGATAGTCTGGTGCTGAGTCTGCTGACATAGCACCAAAGTGCTACAGTAGCATGCAGGTGCTAATGTAAGACCATACAGTTTTGACACCATGGTGTTGCGATGACACCTCCAATTTTACAGTGAACTGTCACAAAACCAAGACAGAAACTAGCCCATCATATTGACATGGATAATTACTATACTATTTCTAACCTCTTTCTGGAAATGAAATTGGCAGGAATTGGTGCCTGTGTTTTATAGCTCAGGTATAAAACATGAAAGGATAGCAAAAGGATGCCTCCTAATTGGAAAAGTAGAAATGGGCAGAAGATTAAAGTAACTATGAAAAATGAGAATTTAGAACAGAACATTTAGGCAACAGTTTACTTGGTTTGTAATGAAAGGACAAAAGAATCATCACAATTTTAAGTATAATCCATGATAACAAAATGGTAAGAAAGAGCCGTAGATCAAAACTCTTCAACAACTGGAAAAGAAAATGTACAGAACCTGAGATGGTTGATGTGTGCAAACAACAATATGGGACGAGTAAATAAGAGTGATTAGTTACTTGCATGTTATGGATTCAATCATAGGACAATGAAGTGATACAAACATGCAATCTTCTAACTATTTGATTTGGCCATCATCAATGTCAATATCCTTGTCATCTCAAGAAAATAAGCATCTAACTTACCTACAATTCAGAATTAATGTAGCAATAGCAATGCTTACCCAAGCTTGCATCAATATTACTTCTGGTTTATCATCTCCAACCTTATTTTAGTTTTCTACTGCTTGACTTATGAACACCACTTTTTGAAAAAAAATTATCACCATCTCCATCTGGGAAATCATCCCAACATGAGGGTATAGTCTGTAGTAACAAAAAATGAAATGATAGAAAAACAACTAAACAACCACATACCAATACAAGCAATATGAATTGGCAATGTGTGTACTACCTTTTTTTGAGTTGTATTATACATATGTTGATCCTATGAAATACTAGTAATCATTTTATTTCAAAAGTAAACCCTTGTACAATAATGTATAATAATTATAAATACACATAGATATAGATATAGATCTGGGTAACATACATTATATTAGCAAAGGTTAGATGCATAATTTAACACACAAACATACATAATGCTACAAAAATACACACACATATATATATATATATATATATATATATATATATATATACCCTGTATGAACATGTCTATAATCACACTAAGCTAAGAAAAAATCATTTATAAGACAAGTATATTGATTATTACGGTGTAAACAGCCATCCATTGCACACATACATTTTCAGTAAAGACCTTAGACATTCTAAGTGACTAGTTAAGAGACCATAAATGTTCAAAATACATACACAAAATGATAACAAAACTAAAGCATAGATTATATGACAAGGCAATTTAAACAATGCTCGTGTTGCATAATTGACACACCTGCAGAAATGCTGAGTTGAAGGGTTTAAAAGACTTAGAATGCTACAAAATAACTAACTTAAAAATATAAAGAAATAAAACAGGAAGTTACAAGTCATGATGTAATGCACTACATATTAATATTTAAAAATGTTTAGTTGCAATATTCCTCCCTTTTTAAATTGAAAAGTATGGACCATATTGATTGACATGTTTTCGGTTCCTAACAGAATGATAAGGGGAGGTTTTGGATGATGAGATTGTTGAAAGTTAGTAGTTGGTGCAAATCATTGAAAAGTCCAAATATTGAAGTCATCTCATTCTGAATTGTCACTAAAGTATATCGATATTGAAGTTAATCAATGTGACAACATTGAATGTGGTCAGAAGTTGTATACTCGCAGGTCTAGTAATACGTGTTAAAGTGACAAGAATCTATTTTCAGGGCAGAGACGTTTTTTTTGCATATGAACGACCTCCAACTACAAATTTTTTACAATGTGTTTAATATTAGCTGTCAATTTATCTTGTTTCATGCAAAATTTATGAGATGTATCAGGATGGAGTAAATCTAGATGAGTATAGAGTGTTTCAACCCATCAACAATTTCAGCAGGCGAGACACCAATAATACTATGTGTAGTAGTAATCCAATACCTAAATAAATAATTTGAAATTCTTGTCTGAATATGACCTTTTAATTTACAAATCCATTTTTTTACACCATGCTTAGACAGACCGTTTGAGCTGAGTTGATAAGGAGAAGTAATGATATGCTTTACTCCATTTTATATTCTTGAAGAACGAAAATTGCTGGCTAATGAACCCATTATTAGATACTAATTGTTCGGAATACCATTAGTAAAAAATATAATTCTCAGTGGTAGTTACAGTAGTGATAGAGGGAACAGCATGAACCTTTATCCATTTAGAAAGGGCACCAATTTGCAGAAATATAGTTTTCCTAAAAAGGACCAATGTGAAATATGTACTCTTACGAATGGTTGATGGGAAAATTCCCAGGGGTAGAAAGGAGCATTACTCAGCACAGAATGATGTAGTTGACCAAAACTTACAATGTTTAAATTCAGCCTCAATGTCTGAGTGTAAACTTCGCCGTCATATGTATTAACAAGCCAAACTTCATCTTGCTCAGTCTTGTGTGTGCATCTGATGCAGAGGTTTGAGAATATTTTCTCTCCCTTCCACAGGAATAACAACCTGTGATCCGCAAAGTATATACCTATCCAGCACACTTAATTCTGTGTAGCAGTGAAAATGAGAGTAAATTTCATTGATAGTCAAACCTGTTTGAACATGTTTGAATGATACTGAAACATTCCCTTATGGGTATTATTTCTGTGTATTTCCTCAGGTCATTAAGTAGCAACCTGTTTGTATGCTTGGCTTAGATCAAATTTTGAGAAAATGGTGTCACCTGAGATAGTTGCAAGAGGTGATCAACATGAGGTAATGGCCTGTGAAGCCTGGTTGATATCACCTTTTAGTCACTACAAACGTGATATATTGTTATCAATTTCACAACAGGAACAAAGGACACCATTGTATGTGTTATCGTTAATACCGCACACTAGTCTGTCTATAACCCATTTTGTTTTAGTTGGTCCCCAAATAAATGGTATTCTTTTAGAGTTTTGAGTTTAGCATATAAATTGCAACAGATTTACCAGTTTGGTAGATCCACATCATAATTAAATTGAAACAATAGACAATTGGAGAGGGGGTTTTGACTGAAGTTATTGCTCAGGATTTGGTTTAATTCATCACATTGGATCACTTCTACCCTGGGATTCTCAATATTATTTCATTAAAATAAAACCCAAGCAATTCTGAATACAATTTCCATGTTTCAGTACTGGGAAGTAAAAGCAGAGGACCTTGGCATATCTCGTTATCAGATATAGACTTATCATCATTGTGCGAAATATATATGACTATAATAAAGGTATATAAGTAGTTCACTTTACAATCATATTAGACACAAGATTTAAAAACTACAAAACAGGAAATTACAAGTCATGATGTAGTACACTATATATTTTTTTTGTTATAAATGTAGATACAACAATAAAGCAAACAATATTCCCTTTTTCAAATGTCATCACATTACCTACTTTATTTGCTATGTCATAAGGCTTACCACTCATACTTTGTACAACTTTTTTAAAATTGTTGATATCATTTTAGCAGAAAGGAGCTGATTAGCTTTTGCAGGATTTCAACTTCAATGGCATCAAAAATATATCAGAAAAATATAACAGAAATATTTCATCTGGATCAATAGTGCCTACACAGTGTAACAAGAAAAGGAATATAAACAAGTTAAAGAATAGTCAGTAAACAATTGTAGAAGACAAGTAGTGAATTAATGTATCTTAACTTTGCGTGGTCTCAGTAATCAAATAAAACTTTAAGGAGTTTATTTATGAACATACTTATATAACACTACTTATGTCAATATATTACCCTTGCTGTTTGGTATCACTACAGAGGAGTTTATGCTTTATGCTCACTTGATAGCTTGATAGAACATTGTTATTGGATACAGGCATCAAGCACTACAAAAACTAGTAGTTACATTTAAGAAGCCTGTAATGTACCTACATTACACCAGTCAAGTGGAAGCAATGACCATAAAGACGTCTTCTTAATTTAATGCAACATTGAGTATACCATAACTTGTCTTTTTAACATTTAATGTGGTCAGAATTTTTTCTCTTTATATGAGAGGGGTTTAGTAATGCTTGTTAAAGTGACAGGAATCTACTTGTCAGGGCAGACAATTTGTTGCATACAAACAACCTCTCACTGCAAACTTTTGACAATGTTTAATATTAGCTGTTAGTTAACTTTGTAAATTTCAGCTCAGGGTCATTGATAGTCAATCCTGTTTGAACCAGGACACGAACTCTTAAAGTATGGTGGGTTTTTTTGTTTTTATCTGTAGTGCTATGGCAACATTGTCTAAAAGATGTCATAGGGGATCTGCACTTTCCATTTTGTTACTGTGGTTCTGACATTAATACACATTTTGACTTCATCAGGACACTCCAGCAGATCTAATATATGTAGAACTTTTTAAAAATTATCTTATTCATTAACAACAGCCACTAGGATGTCATTCATACAGACAAAGACTTCATTAGTCTTTGTAAAAAGACTCTCCATGGTACATTGAAACAAAGATAGTGCAGTGGAAATGCTAAAAGGCAATCTGTGATATAGTGAAAAATCCCTTATAGGTATTGATTCTGTGTATATCTTCAGGTCAATCATCAAGTAGCAACCTGCTTGTATGCTTGACTTAGATCAAAATTTTGAGAAAATGGTACCAACTGAGATAGTTGCAAAAAGGTCTCAACGTGAGGTAATGTGTATGAGTCTGCCTGTGAAGCATTGTTGATATCACCTTTTAGTCACTTCAAACGTGATATATTGTTATCAATTTTTCGCAAACAGGAACAAAGGACACATTCTTTTGTTGACTTGTTATCACATCAATAGCACAATAAGAATTTAGGTTTTTGTTCTTGCATATATTGCACTGTTGTAGGAGTTGGTAGTTGTTTCCGAAGATCGTTAATATCCTGAGCTGTCATTTTCATTGGTTATGCCATCCAAAGAACTATCTTATATGTTAGATCTGGCTCTGGTGTAGACACCATTGTATGTTTTTACGTTAATACAGCACACTAGTCTGTGTTCTAACCATTTTATTTAGTTGGTCCTCAAAATCAATGGTATTATCTTAAAGTTTTGAGTTAAGCATACAAATGGCAACAGATTAACCAGTTTGGTAGATCACATATTAATTAAATTTGAAACAATGGACAATTGCAGAAGCGTTTGCCTAAAGTGATTGCTCAAGATTTGGCTTTATTCATTGTACATTATGTGAGCAACACTGATAGCCATGTTATTACAAATGGAGAAATCCTATCGATACTAAAGATACTTTTGACAATGAGATCAATGTCACCCTCAAGAAACACTGTCAGAGTTTGTCCACCAAGACAGGTGGTGTCAAAGGTTTGGATATTGATTTTAATGGTCGACCGTCTATACTGATTTTTGTTGAAGACAGCAACTAAACTTACCAAATAAATTAGATGGGTTTTCAATGGAGGTTATTGAAGCTGATGCATAATTATATATAGAATGTCTAATCCCATTCTTAATTTTCAATTTTTAAAATTATATTTATGACATATTTATTTATCAACCCTTCCACTAACCATTTCATGCTGTATTATCATATACTGCTCTATTGAGTGTTTTTTTCGAAATGAAATGAAAATAAACAATGAAAAAGAAACACGGACGATTTACAAGCTTTGCAAAGTTCAAAGCATATCTTCAAAGTAGCATGATACAGGCCTACTTAAATGATGAGGACAAGAATGTGTTGTGTAAGACAGTCTATTTTAAATTTCATAGTGACAGGCCTCGCAAGCATTTATAAAAATTCTTTTTTTAACTAATAAGAGGTCAAATACAATCGTCATATTTCCGACAAATTTAATAATGCATCTTAGTCATGAGGAGGGAGAGGACACACGTAACAAGATACTTGTTTTTTGATAAAGTTTCACTCTTAATAGTTTCGACACGGACTATGAAGCATTTAAAAAAGTATCTATATATATATAATTATATTATATATTATATATATTTTATTATATATATATTATTGAGTTTATTGTTTCTATTAGAATAGCCAAACCACACTGACAAGTGTGAATTAATATACTTAACTTCACATGGTCTCATTAATCAAATAAACTTTAAGGAGCTTATTTATCAACATACTTATATAAAACTTCTTATGTCAACATATTACCTTGTTGTGTGGTATCACTAGGGAGAGATTATGCTTTATGCTCACTTGATAGCTTGGTAGAATGGTTACTATTGGATAAGGCATCAAGCACTACCAAACCTAGTAGTTACATTTAATAAGCCTGTGATTGTTCCTATATTACTCCAGTCAAGTGGAAGCACGACCATAAAGACGTCTTCTTAATTAATCCAACAATGAGCATGCAAAATCTTGTCTTTTATCTCAGCTGATGTTGCTCTAAAAGAAATTGTGAAGTAAATGTTGTTCATATGCAAATATAGTTTGCGAGCTTAGCTAATAATTAACTTATGTAGCAGATGTAGAGGGAATTGTTGGAACAGCAACAATAACAACAAACAGCAACTATCTGCCTCATTAGAGCAGGAAAATAGAGGCCTATTTTCTTGATTCGATTCTCACAAATGAAATTACCATTGTTAGATGCTTCATTGAAAGTTACTTATGTTTTCTTTTCAGAAAAAAAAGTAGAGCGGAATATTCCTACTACAATAACAACAGTGCCTCCTGCCATTGCAACGAAAGTGGTAATATATATATTATTATGTTCTCATAATGTTTGTAACTATAGCCTGGCACTATAATTAATTCACACCATGCTAACTGTTTTCAGGAAAAAGTTGTTTCTGAGTAATAGCATGCCCAGCTTGCTTGTTTTTAGTAATTGTTGGTTATGCAAAAAAGTTAGTAGGTATTTATGAAAACCTTTGTATTTCATCGGAGAGTTTACAATACAATTTATTTTATGCAAAATTGCTTTAAATTTTGGAAAAAATTGTTAGAAATGACATTTTTTTGCAAATTTTTTTCATCTAGTAATAACATTTTATACATAACAAATTGTTAGCTAAATTATTCATCTTATATTGATTAAAATTTCCAAGATATATATATCTTAAGTTTGAAAAGTTGTCACTTTGGAGTCTTGCCCAGGCAGTTTAGATAGAAGACATCTGTGATAAAGAATATTAACAGAACGAATATATATCATCGATCTTGAAATTTCAAGATTGCTAGCACATTATAAGTATGTAGTAGAAATAATGAAAATCATCTTGAAATTTCACAAGAACACCAAATATAAAATTAAAAGGTGACAAAAATGTCTAAATTATCTTGAAATTTCAAGATACCAAACTGAGAGTATAAAAATTAGAAATGTGACAAAACATTTCTAAATTATCTTGAAATTGCAAGATTGCTAACATACTATAAAGTATAATGGTAGAATATTGAAAAAGCGTCTTGAAATTTTAAGAAACCCAAATTGTAAAATTAAAAAAATGTGATGAACATGTCTAAATTATCTGAAATTCCAAAATTGCTACCATACTATTAAGTGTAAAAGTAGGGGTAATGAAAGCATCTTGAATTTTAATGTCTAAAATATCTTGGTAATTTCAAAACAACACACTGTATTGTTCAATGTAAACAATCTCTAATGGTAACTAATCTGAACATATGATCTTGATATTAGTTATAAATTAATTGAAAAGATTTACTTTAACAGCTGTTGTTTATATCTTCACACTAATTTGTGGTTACTTCTTCCAATGTTTTCTTATTCAGTACCCTTTTAGCTTTAGTCATATCTCTAAAGGATCCAATGACTGCTGCATTCTGTTCATCTTTCAAAGATAGGAAACACAGCCTACATAATCATGACAATTATATCTGTTAGTCCTGGTGAAGAGCCCATATAAAGGATGTAGTCTCCTTTCTCAGTTAACTTATTAGTGAGCTTATAAAAGTCATTTTTCATCACTGAAGATATTATCATGTCCAGTGATGGCAAATGCCTATTAACATGATGAGCCAGCAATAAGAACTGGAGCAAGTACTGGTTAAATATTAAACCTTATAATAAATAAAATTAAAATATTAAATATACAAATTTTAACATACTATTTTCTGATTTTGTTCCTTTGTTTAATAAAGCTACTTCAACTGTCATACCTCAATCTAGCAGTAACTTTTGAGCTTCATACAGTATAGAGTAGTCAGTGGAATATAGTAAAGCAATGAAATACATTCCTAATCTAGCTGCTGTGTGTAATAGCCTTTTAATAACATGTAAAACTAGTGATCTGAAAATAGAGTTGATTTATAAGAGATTATATAGTATGTCAGCAAACGCATATACAAGGATCATTTGTCTTTAAGATGTACCTCATTTAAGCTTTTTTGCCACTGCAGACCAGTAATTGCTGATACCACTTCCCTCTGACTTCACTATGACAATTATGCATTCTTGTTGTTCAGTATTTAATCCATAATATGAAATGACTTACCACTACATACTGCTTGCCATTTTGACAGTATGTTTTTATTGTTATAGTATTGGACCAACTTTTTTTGGGTATTTGCCACAACCACATAATGGTCGTCCTCCTTTCTGTAAGTACAGTTGCTTGTCTTAACCTGGCTCAAACTACCACTGTTTTGACAGAAGTCAACAATAGAAATATCAGGTTTGCTGAAAAGACATGGTACGAAACAAACTTGGCACATCTGCGTAAGAGATAAGACTCGTGTTCAATGTCACAAATATATGAATGTGTGAAATTGTTCACGCATACGTATCGAAGACATGTGTCTTATGTCATGTACGCACGTAGTTCAGTTTTCGTTGGATCTCAGGTGTGTAAAAGAATATAGTGATCGATAATGTCTGATTCTTCTCTATCCTTTATCGTTAATTTAGTCAGTGTACTCTCTAATGACTAGATCCTCAATGTACTGTTGGAGGATATAGTTCTCTTCTTGTTGTTGAAGTAATGATTGTGAACAGAGCGACAATTCTGTGGTGGTAGTGGACTTTGACGTTCTTAGCCCAGAGTTATTTTCCCTCCACTGAGACTGCATCTGCTCAAACTGTTCCTTTCTTCATTAGGAGATTCCTGATGGCTTATCACCAGTTCTGCTAAAAACCCAAGTTGGACAAACTGGACTTATCTCCTCTCTATGATGGTCTTCCTAATATTTATGTTTTGTCTGAAGCAGAGAAAAACATCGTCGAAAAAAATGCTTCTTGAGAAACCTGGAGGCTAAATCTGTTGAAGGTTAGAACATATGTACCATTGACAGCATTATACTTGTCTCAAGTGACTTGTGTTGTATAGAGAATAACTTTCCATATGTTTGGAATTGCTTTTATGTCAGAATTGATGTTGAATCTGTCCTTATTGTAACCATTACCTTCATCTGTCCCTTATCAATCAAACTGTTGTATTCATGAAACAACATATTTACATAATAAACTTCAAGACTGTAGCGATAAAGAGATACCAAAGGTGAGAAAAAGAGCTTACAACATCTCCATAAACATCATCGTATCCTCATTCATGAGTATTATATGTGCTTCAAACAAACTATTATCTTGTAACTTCAAGATCATAGATAGCATGTACACTATGCCTTTGAACACTATCTTGAAATTTCAAGATCATTGATAGCATGTATTCTATGGCTTCAAAGACTATTACTGTCTTGGAATTTCAAGATCATTGATAGCCATATACTCTATGCCTTCAAAAAAACTATTGTCTTAAATTTCAAGATCATTGAATAACATGTAATCTATGCCTTTGAAAAGTATTTTCTTGAAATTTTCAAGATCATTGATAGCATGTACACTAACCTTCAAACACTATTGTCTTGAAATATTAAGATCATTGATAGCGTGTAATCTATGCCTTTGAAAAGTATTGTCTTGAAATTTCAAGATCATTGATAGCATATATACTAATCTTTCAAAAACAATTTCTTGAAATTTCAAGATCATTCATTGATAGTATGTACTGGTATCCCTTCGATAATTACAGGTTTATATTGGACGAAAAAGAAGAAGAGAAACCAGGCAAAGTAGGAGAGCAACAGATCAAGACCAAGTAGTAGAACATATCATCCTGGTTGCAGGTGAAAGGACGACAGTCAATATACAAATGGAGGTGGTATGATGGTACTTATTGTAGAAAATGGAAGCCATCAGGCAAAGACTAAATTGTGATTATGTGCCTTGGACTGATACAATTCATGGAGGACAAGTACTTCTCAACTTCACTGTCCCAACAATCGAAGAATTTTGTCTTCCACAAGACATAGTGACACTAATGAAATCATTGTACCTAAATAGTTAATAAACAATAAACATTTTGCGGATTGGAAAATTTTTCTGCACCATTTCTATAATTTACATTATTTTTAGCAATATTTGTTTCTGCTAAAAAATGATACTTTTTAATCACAATTAACTAAAAGTCTGTGTAAAATTACTCCTAAGCATTAATATCTGCAGATTTTGTGACTTTCTTTTGCTGCAATATCTATAAATTGACATTATTTGGCAGAAAAAAAAAGCAATTGGAAATTCTACAGTTCAATTGGAAGGAGTTTGAAATGAATTATGTAATATTATGAAATGAGTTTCCTGGAAAGAACAATCTAACTCATGGTAAGCCTTGATTTTTTTTAAATGACATTACAGTGATCATATCAAAGTGCATAAGATCAAACACAAAATTATACGTTCATAAATTTGTGAAAATGGTTGACATCGTTCTTAGTCTTGCATAATAACACTTGAATTTAATTGCAAATAAAAAAATATCATCAAGCAAAATCAATTTTATACCAACAGTACTATGATTCACTTCTTTTCTTGCGGCAACTTTTAAAACTTTCAAGCTTATTAGCCAGTAGGTTTCCAAGTAGTTTCAGAATAAACAGTTAAGATCTTTCAATTGTGATATATATATATAATTATGTTCATACCGAAAATGTACTATACATTTATTGAGAGAATCTGTTGATTGTCCTTGTGCATGTTGACTATCATGTGTACTGCTTTGATTCTTCCTCCAAAACAATCTGTTGATATGAGCAGGATTGGACTTGCTAAATGTTGCTCAGAAACAGAGGCACACAAATTATGAATTCTTTGAAGTGGGTAGATATCCTTTTTAGCTGATTGCTTGATTGTGACCCTGTAATCTATGCAAAAAGAACTGATTAAGCGTACTTCATGACAGTAAACCATTCATACAGCCCAATCACAAAAATTACACTAATTCAATATTCCATCCACCTACAGATGATCAGTTCTCAATTGAGCTTCACTTCTAAGCCAGAGCAAAACTGAACAAGCTTAGAGAAATTTCAGTTTTACATCAAAACTATAGATACATTTAGCCATAGTTTCTTGACTTATTCTAAATTCCCCTTGCCATTGACTCTTTAGAACTGGAGAGAATGTAGGCCTAGCAGTCCAACTTTACTTCCGGTAGCCAAATCTTGGCCTAAGAATGATTTTGCCTACTAAACAATCATAACTGTTTTATACTGATTCTAGTAGATCACATCAGCATCTATAGATCCTAGACTTCAATCTGTTCTCCTGTATACTTATCCCAATGTAGCTTCAGAGTACATCAACAATCATTAATTATCAAAAAGTAGGAGGGTCTAGATCACTAGGATAAATGCGAGTTTGTCCAGAACGTTCCTTACCCTTGCATACCGTCTGGCTTCAAGATTACCACGATAAATACACTACTGTAGTAAAAAGAATAATAGTAGATTATTCCAAAACTGATACAATGTCAGGCACCTCCGAGCCCAAACGTTTAGCACGTTGCTAAATAACGAAATTACAAACGTATAGTTTAGAAAAAAATTACAGAAAGTTTGCAAATAATTGTTTATTTTAGAGATTAGAGAAAAAAAAAATGTTGATTGATTAGGTAATGAATGTTGAGTTTTATTTGGAGCTACAAAGCAGTAGGGCTGAAGAAAAGATGAACAAACTCATCATTTGGCTAAATGTGTTCTTTGATGCTTAAACATCATGTCCTCAATCAATAAACTAAGTCATAATGAGTTAGTTAATTAATAAAGAGATACTATAAAGAGTCGATAAAAGTGGATTAATAGGCGCACCCTCCCGTGATCAGCTTCATTAATTCTTTACTGCCAATACCGTATTTCAATTGACAATCTTGGCTTTTCCTACATACTAATGCTACTGATGATACTGCAAGCACATACCTGATATTGCAAGTGGACTATAATAGTATTATGAGTGCTGATAAACTTTTGACATACCATTACCCTCATAGTACATTCACATAAAATTATAATTATTTGTTAATGGTTTTAGTGTTTTTTTATTTTTTAAAAATTAAACTGGAAGACAAAACAAATTATGTGAAGAATTCTCTATTTATATACTTAGATAACAAATACATATCTATGAAAAACCATGCATATATTTATTAGTCATCATAATAGTTTCAAACCAATTTTAACATGAAATGTTATTTCAACCATTAGTCGTCTATACTTACAAGTCTACATTAAATATGACAACACTGCACCTAGATATCAATACAGATGACATAATGAACTACCTGATATGAAATAGCGATTTTATTATAGAATATACTGAAAAAAACTATAGTACAGACCTAAGAGATGTTCAATCCATATACATTTCAAACATACTAGTAATGTAGTGAGAGAAAAAAAATAATATTATAGAAATTGAAAAAAATAACATATTAAATACAAGAGAACTATATGGAACTGTATGCTAGTGGATGTATTAGTAAGTGACTTTCAAGTAGCTCTTTAGACTAATTATGCAGTAACCAGCCTTTTATGTCACTATTTAGATTGGGTTTTGTTGTTATGCCTTTAGAAAAACAAGATGAGATTAATTGTATATGAAAAACAAATTTAAATATCTACATTTACCTATTAAATGAAGTAATAATCAAATCAAAAGTTAGTGGTTACAAAGCATAATATATATATAATATTAATCCACCACTTTACTGTCAAAATAGTTACATTTTTTTAAAAAATTTTTAATGTTTACATCCAATTTCGTCAACTTGGATAAAACATTGAAAACAAGATGTACATAATATTGCTTTTAGTTAAGAATTGTAATAAAAACAAATTCACATGTAGTGAAACACAAAACTAAATAGTTTTGAATTTAATATTATCAAATTTTGGTTTAGTTACATTTTAAAAGTTAGAATGAAAGGCAAACACACATCTATATAACAAACCTTACTCTATCTATACACACAGGTAAACAAAGGATACATAAATTGCTGTTTTTAGCTGTGATAATAATAATTCTACATAAATAACATAAATCAGTTATAAACATGGAATACTCATAGGAATTTTAAAAGAGGCAAATGCTTTTAAATAGAAATTAAGATCACTTCTAGTCAAGTCACTATGTATCATCGTCTTCCTCTTCTAAGCCATATTTCTGGTCTAGTTGTCTTTCAGTATATTCTGTAATGATCAATCTCTCATTGATATCAGATAGTTCATTACGTTGTCTATACTTGTATTTATATGCAGCAATAGTATAAAACAAAGACAAAGATTAAGACAACCTTGATTTAACAGCATAATATTCCCAGTGACAACCTAACCAAGAACTAGAAATGTTAATGTTAAACAGTAAATGCTAAAGTGCATAAACCTTATTCCAATTAACAATCCTTGCATATACGAGGACCTTGAGCTAGAATAAACTCATACTTGTAAATTGAACAAAGAAATACTAATACCAGACAAAAACTGAGGAAGAGCCATGATATAGAAAGGTAGTGTTAGTATATCTGATTGTAGTTCATTTGAAAGGTTATGTTTTGTTAGTGAAGGTCAAACACATATCATCAATTAAATCATTTCTGATATCATTTAGTCATGAATAATATTATAAGACTTGTTATTATAGACTCCACTAACAGTGCCAATAGTCCAAATCCATATACGTTCAACATACTAGGAATGTAGTGAGAAAAGAAAGGAACTATTATAAATTGATAGAAAGGAACAGCAAATACAATGAAAAGATATGGCACTGTTAGAGGATACATCAGTAGAAGATTTTACTGAAACTATTTGGACCATCTGTTGGCATAAAAATTAAGTATTGATCAGCAATTTTGCTCTTAGTGTCATGGAAATCCAATCCAAAGGTCCCTAAAAAAAGAATACTAGTATATATAGAAAGCTTTTGACATCCTCTACTTGTACGGTAGTAAAGGTCCTCCATATATCTCTCTTTACCTAGATCAAGTCTGGATGGTGGAAACTCTCATATGTAAATGCACTACGTCTCACTGGTTGTTTGTGAGTTAAAGCATACCCTCATTACTCTCCAGATTGGTTTAATAGGAGCGGGTGGAGGTTTGCGTTGAGCTGGCTCAATAACCAAATGATGGGTTTGAAACAACAGAAAAAGACAGGACTGCTATTATGATGATAAGTACACCATATCCAAATATCAAACAAGTGAATGTAAGTAAACAATGTTTTTATAACCAGTAGCTGTAATAATTGATGCCATTAACAAGATAAAAGCTACTAAAGAATAATTAATGTATAAAATCCAATAAACAAGCTACTTAACTGTTGAGATGGTGCAAACTGAAGTTGATCAGTACCAAATTGGATCACATTAGCTTCAAATAGACCCGTGTCCAAAAAGGAGTGGAAAAGCTGCAACTAAACATATGCCAACTACGGCATTCTCATTTAAATGTAGAAAGTATAAGTCACTAATGTAACAATGCCAATAAGAATCCAACAAATATTAATATTATTCCAACCAGTATGACTTTAAATATCTCATCCATTTCACTTAATAAACCAAGAAGAGGATAAAAGAGATAGTGAAGTCCAATTACAGCAAAGATGGGCATATGAATAGTGATCAATGAAATTTATTGAAAGACCACCAGATATTATTCTTGTATTTATTAGCAACATGCTTGTTGCCATTAACCACAAGAGCTCCTTTCGAACAATGCACAAATTTTTGTAGTTGATCTCTGTTTATCTTGTATAGTAAGTATAAATACTTGAATCAACAGGTATAGTATGACAGATAAATCAGTTACACAAAAGAAGAATAGATGAAAACGACCAAAAAAAACAACTCATGCACTTATCGTAGTAGCACCTCATCTATATAGGATTGACCAAGACAAAATAATGTTGTATTTCTCAATCATTAAATATAAGACTTTTAAAACTGTTAAAAATGTCATGGAGGCTTTTTAAAAACACCACTAGCTATCTTAACAATTAGCTAAATGATAACAATGAAAGTTTTTTTAATTACCTAGATAGATATATATAGGCTGTGGCTAATGTACCAGTACAGGGATTCGAAAATGTGAGCGATTAAAATACCATAACAGTATTTTAACAGGTTTAAAGCTACTGGGATTGATAATATGAAATTAAAAAGCTACTTGCTTTTTGTTTGGCCATAGCCTCTTGTATTTCTTTACATTAACAATTATAGCATATCTGTAGTGTTTATTTTGATCTGTAAATCATTATGATTTGTTATTATTTTCACTGTCACGATTATTGGGTGATTCTTACTTAAAATAGAGGTAGCATATCTAAGATACTCCCTCTTATCCATTCCTCTAGCAAGAAAGTGTGTTCCTTGCTGATGTGACATGTTTGCCTTTTTGAGTCCTTTTTCTTCTTTGAACAAACTTTTTTGTGTTTTTATGACAATGATGACATTCTGTATCCTTAAATTACTATTCCTTTGAGAGTATGTTTTCCACCATAATAATGATGATCTGTTGAGGATTGTTTTGTCTTCTAGGTCTTTTGAGACTGCTCAAGGTCGATGAATATGAATGTACACTTGTAACACATTACTGCTCTTTTACCTACTGTCTGCTGATCTAACACTAACTATTTTTAACAACACTATTTGATATCAACCTCACTGTTTAGTTCACACTCCCAGCATTCCATTGCTATTTTAAACAATGTCATGATCTCAAACCATAGTTTTAGAATTCTCAAAAATTTGCAGTATTCAGATATCTTCTTCAGCTTATATACAATAATCAGAAACTGATTCACTTGATCCTTTTTCTAAACTATGTTATTCATCCATGCTGATTGATATAAGCAGTGATATGTAGTTCCAATATCATTGGGATAATAACGTGATTATCCTCTCACCATCAGTTGTAACACTTAATAGAATGAGGAAAACAAAACAACAAACACAAGGAGAGAAGGAGGGTCTGAGTGAGGTGGTAAGAGAAACCAGGAAATTATTGGAGGGAAAGTAAATGTAAAGGAATAATAAAAGGTTATATCCAATGAGTGTAGCCCTTACCATTCCAAGATAAAAAAGTCCAAATACGAACCCTTTCATTTTGTTAGGAGATTGAGCAATAAAAAATCAAATTCATTAACAAAAAAAAAAAAAAATAGGTTTCCATTAGGCATTGAAAATTAGTGGCACATGCTCCTAATAATTGAGAGACATAACCACTTCAATGTTATCATTAACATACAAGTCACATTTTTGACTTTCAAGTGACCTATAATCTCTATTGCTACATATCGAATGATTCCTAAGAGTTTAAAGAAGATAACAAATCCAATCAATTTCAACAGGACTAGGAGAGTATACTTTGTGATATTGTGTAGAATAGGTCTTATAATGAAATGATATATTGAATTCCAAATGTAGCTATCTCACTGAAAAAAATTTGCTTGTTTGTCCCTTGAAAGACATCTAAGTATGCTATTGTGTTCAGCTCTCATGTGATATGTTGAGAAGCTCTTATAGGTATACAGGTAACTGTATCATTGCCATGTAAAAATATTGGTCCTCTGAGTAAGGACCACCATATTTATCCTTACCTAGGTTAAAAAACCGGTGAGGGGAGATTTAGCTCTCATAGGTAAAGACACTACTGGATATTGTTCTTTTCTGGCATTGTTGAGTACTTTAGCAATTTTTAAAAGGGTAGTGTCTGAGGGGTTTTGTTGAGCACTGTTGATCACTAAATATGCTAGAGAGGGAAATAGAAGACCAGAGAAAAGACAGAAAATGGTGTCAATGCTTTTGGGTATTTTGTAATATGCACAGCTGGTGGGTGCAATCATATTGGAAGTTCGACTCCAAACCTCTTATGCAACGAAGTTTCCAGTTGATTCCCCCTTTGATCATTAAAGAAGATTTGCTTTATTGAGATTACCAAATGAATGAAACTTTGTTGTCCAAAGAAGACTTTTACCTTAATCTAATCAAGATGAAACAGATATGTCTA
>NW_024534828.1:0-22925 GCF_016097555.1 Gigantopelta aegis
TCGGAACACTCTTGTGCTGGACATGCGTAATTATTTAAGTTATAAATGTGACTCATAATTACAAAATTTTAAATTACTATATGACACAAGTCTTTCATTATGAGCATATCACTAAACCAATGGATAATTTTTAAAACCATAGGGAGAAGTTGAAAAGTGTTGTTACTGCCATATAATCATGATCATAATATGTTGTGTACAACACAAAACTCACTATTTACTACAACGACTCATTTTATAAGCTGTTCAATAAACCAAACTTTTGTTGACTCATTTTTTGCAAATGTCATAGTAATAACTGACACATAAATGCATGTATCTCCTTAAAAATCTCATGTGTAAGTATAAAGGAGTGATATATAGATAACAACACCTAATTTATGTTTGGCTTACAAAACGAAAAACACTCCAATTCATTCAACCTAAGAAGAGTCACACAGACATCTAGTTCCACTCGCTCAGAAGTCAATACCCTCTAAAATTACAATTCTGCAACAAAGACTTGTGATAGGAGGTGATTGTTGTCTGTGACAAAGCCTTGGTTTCTTACCACACTTCACTATTATAATTTATACCAGTACAAGCATGCAGAAGAAGGACAGAGAGTTCAAATTTAAAAGGTTGATGCATATGTATCCAGTTTCCAGTCCCCAATAGACCAATACATTGATTTATTTGACCATGTATCATTTAATAATACTATATAAATACCGTGTCTTTCATACTGTGTTGCATTTTCCTGTAATGAGATAGAGCTATCTTCCATAGGTGTTTCTTATATGTACTCAACGAAAACATTACCTACCAATTGACATGTTATATCAAAATACCTTACATGTAATCCCATTTTTGTTTCCAGATAATGCAAAGTATCTAATATTCTCTGAAAGGCAATAACTAGGGCTGCTTCCTTATGTCCAAGCAATAAACACAGCTACTCCTTTCTGATATACTACCTTCTACAGTATAGATTACTAGATAGTCGTAGTGATGTTTTATATATTCTATAATATGGCTACTTCATTTCCTTTTTATCCCCCAAAATTTTAAACGTTAATATGACAAGCTATCATTCTATAGTTTATGATTTTTAACATATGTAGGAGTGACATGCTTGTACATTATTTTTATGACAACTGTTATATATTGAGGGAGATACCTAAACAGTTATGTTAATGTGCAGTCAATCTCAAAATTGAAATTCAAAAAACAAAGACAGTATATTATTTACACTATATCCGATTTTAAACTATTAGCACTTGTTAAACATATTTAAGTCAAGCTAGCATAGAGGTAAAAGAGGTAGGCAAAATGGGATAAAACAATACATTAAACTTTTTGCATCACTTAGGGTGAACTCAAGTGATCAACCATACATGTTTATATGTTACCTCTCTATAGCAACATGAGAATGTGATGAAATCATTTATAATAACTTCTACAAGCATCAACATGTTACTGTAAGAATAGAATTATGGTAGAAATGCATTCGTGACATTTTGCTGAAATGGGTTTGATCTACAATGTCACCTCCCAAAATGCATTTACACAACATCACTCCCACAATGTCCATTCCATTATGTCACACTCCCATGCATAATGTCTATTCTGATAATGTCAACTCTCACAAGTCGAATCCTAAGATATCTGCTTATCAAAATGTCAATGTGTGAATCAATTTTTTTGCTGAAACTAAAAAATGTATTACTGTTGATTATATAACTGTTTGTTTATTAATGTACATTGTAAGACAAGAGATAGGGAGGTTCATCTTATATGAGATATTATCTGTTATGCTGCTATATCATATATCGTCATGATAATATCATCATTGCATTATCATAGTTGTCATATATTATATGTACTAATGTATGTGTATATATTTATATCCTTTATCAAACAAGTTATATATTTATCTATAGTTTTATCTATTACTACTATATCTATGATATATCACAATATTATAATATGGGGGTAGTTTTTTACCTTTAGTGGTAAGGGGTATATATCTTATGTGATATTATCAGTGATACAGTTTCAACATTGCAATATATCAGCATATAGGTGAGTTATGTAAATGGCAACAGCGAATTGGGATTAAAATCTCTTATCAAAGAAATTTGGAATTGTTGTAGCAATAAAGGGAGATGCTACATGTGATGGAGAAGCTTATAACACAGCTTTATAATGAAGGTAACTATATAACTTAAATAATTTCATATGCTTTATCCTCAAGCAAACTCGTAGAATACAATGTAAATATATAAATTACAATGTTATATATTCTGTTGTTATAACAGGGAATAAGTAACATATAAAATTAATGAATTGATGGGCACAATGAATTCATTATCAAAAGCTACTATATTAACATAGTGGAATCAATGAGTATAACCTACACTTATCAGAGGAAATATACTATGAATGTTTTAATTTGCCTTTGCAATGAGTGCTTAGTGATGTTTAATAACTAGTCTACTTATCTACCCTTCTAGCATTTTTTGTCAGTTTTTTTACCAACTCTCAAATATCTGTCACTGTTTTACTATAGTAACAATCTCTTCAAAGCAATTATGATCTGCATATTGAAGTGTGTTGAAACTAATATAAAAGGCACTTTGAATTAAGGATTCCTCATTTTAAACATATTGATACTAGGAAAGGACTCTGAATATTATAATTTGAGCTATTTTTCTGTACTATTTTAGCATTTAATTATTTGGGAAAAAAGTTGTTATAAGTATTGGATACCCCCCCCCCCCCCGAATGTTTTGGGTAAAGCTAAATCAAATTAGTATCATTTATGTAGGACTACTAAATTATAATAATAAGAGATTTCGGTGAGAGTATTACCAGTTCTTACTGAAATCATATACTAAAAAATTCTAAACCAACATTCATTGATTACCTTTTTTTTTTTTAAGCGATTAAAACGGAAGATAAACCAAATATTCTTTCTGGCTAATCATTAATAATAAACTACTTCCGCAAGTAGGATGGTTTCCTCATGATCACGGAGAAAGATGAGCTGCTTCATCTCTTTACGTTTTTCTTGAAGTAGTATATTATACTAATTTTTTATATTATAAATATCTTATTTTTAGGGTTTACAGCACTAAGAAAATGACGTCTATATCCGTACTATTCATAGTATTAATATTTGGCGTTCACCCTCTAAAGTGCTCGGTATGATTATACATATATATCAAAGCACAAACATGTTTTTTTATGTGTACTAGCCCTAGCATAAAGAAGAAATGATGAATATTTCATAATTAAAGTTAATTTGTTTATATGGTTATATGTATATAGATATATACATATAACTGCGTAGTGGTTTATTCAACGAGATTTTTAAAATGGAACGGGATTGCAAAATGATTCCATCAAATTTATTTTCACACCGACTCAAATTTGAATGAAATTATTCAGCACTTTCTAGTAATGATTAGTTAAGGGAACTTTGTTGATGGATATGCTACCCAGTTGTAAAGACCATACCATCAACTGTTGGTAAAAAAATTAGTTGATTTATTTTGCCTCCTGCAAATGAACTGTATGCTTTGCGAAAAAATAACCTACTATATGGTATATATTACATTACAAAATTATGTTAAGAAGTTAACTAGAAACTAAAAGTTATATTTTATATCTGACATTGTGTTAGTAAGCTAAACTTTTTTACACAGTCCAATTCAATTCATATTTACTCCATCTTCTAACATTGAAGTCTATATCGACTAGCACATTACCAATGTTTTAGTGGACCATACTGATGTGAGTATTAATGGTATGTTAATGGAACAGGTTCTGCTAATAAAGATATTATCCAACTTGGTATTGTTACAAATGGAGATGGATCACAACAGTCTAATCTTACCATAACCTGGATATCCTCAATATACAATACAGTAGTGAGATGTAATGCTGCAGGACTTATAAATGGTAACATGATTTATTACAACTTTAGTGAATCTACTCTGAGAATACAAGGTAACACACTCTCTGATATATGTCATTATATCTCCTCTCATTAGGTCAACTAGCTGCTGTCAACAACTTGATATGTCATGTACAACTCAGTATATAAACTGTTCCTGGTCTCCTCCCTTCTCTCTGGTATCCATACCTGATTATATCATTGATATTCTTATGGAGAGACTTAGTTTGCACAGAACTACATCATCTACAACATGGCAGTACAAATACTGTCCTAGTCCAGTTTTGGTATATACACATATACAATTGGTGGGGCTGGTAATAACTATGCTGGAGAAAGGAGAGATAAGTAACATATCAGTTATAGTACCAGAAGTAAGTAATGCAGTATATTCAATCTCTCTTCACTAACTAAATAATCAAGATGAAAATTACTTCCTATACTATGACTCCTAAAATATTATCAAATGGTTCTTATTTGATCAGCTGTATTATAGAGGTATGTCATAAAATAAGTTATTTCAGATTCATTTTCTCTCTTAGACTACATACTCTAGTACCTCATTAATATCTCTCAACTAACTACCAGTAATGGAACTATATTAACATAAATGGAGCAGTTATTGGTACTGTTGATAATAATTTAAAGGGAATATAAATATTGGGTACAAAATGGAAAAAAAAAAGTTGACTGGTGTCCTTAAGTCTAGTTTTTGACAATATTACTCTTTAACGAATAATTTATCAGTAAATATATTGTAAGTTAATATAATTAGTTTATTTGTTATTTTAAATCGTTCTTTTAATAGCTACATTTGATGTCCAAAATGGCGTTTAACAGTCATGAACTCAACCACTGGAGAAGTTTGTTTTATTTGTTATTTTCTTGAGGTAGTCAATCACAGGATGTTATATTGAATATAACTCACTTATAACAGACTACTACAGTGGTAATATTACCATAGTGAGAACATCAGTAGATAACAGTACTGCTAGTAAATGTGTGACAGGAATATATACCAGTAACTATAATGTGACATTTTATGATATGGATTATAACAATAATATATGACATTGAGGAATATGCTTTAAAACTGACTGATCAATTAGTGACTGGACTTACTTCAACTGTTAGTACCTTATCACCCACCTCTGCACAGTCTGTAACCAGTAATAAGTGAATATATTATTGTTTATATAAACATAGTTATTACTACTACAGTGGTTACTGTTGAGAGTGTTAAAGAAGAAACAATTATTATTGGTCTGTTTATCTATAATGTACATATTATTATTATTGGGAGTTCTCTGTTATAGTTATAGTTGTTACAGTCGTGTATTTATCATTGCTATTATCATTATTGTCATTATTGGGTAATCTTATACAGATTAAGACAAAAAGGTATATGTAACTATTGATAAATATTATGATTAAATGTTATACGTATCTAGCAAACAGATGTCATTACAAGACAATGAGGATAATGAGAAATCAAAACAAAATCTTAAGGTTAATAATAAGGAGTGTTCAGGATTTTCTTATCATATACTATGTGAATATATATAGTGTCCAGTTGTAATATCATTTGTTTTGCAATGGTATTGTCAGCTGTTAAATTTAATGTTCACTATATGATTGTAGTAAGATTTGTTTTAGCAATTGTAAGTTATAGTATTCCTGATGTTGTTATTAATTTTAGACTAGTAATTATGTTGTCTAATTGATTATTATAATAGTTATAAACACTGAATGTTTAATCTCTCCTTTACATTAGTAATCAACAACTGTTCAACTTAACCAGCTCAACTACACTGATGTGAACCCATTATCTATTGGTCCTATTGCTCCTCCTACTCTCCATTCTAGACAGTACCTTATAGTACAGTAGTACATGAGACACCAATAATGGAACATATAGTTTAGTACAACAATATCAGTCTTCATATTTAGTAATGGACCAACTAATGAGGAATATGCCAGACTTAATCATAATGTACATGCTAGTATCCAAGTTTACGACCATACTGAAACATCCTCATTCTCATACTTCAACACCTATTCTACCTATGTATTCAACAGTACCTACTAATGGTAACACCACAAATCATGTATCATCACCTTACAGTCAGTACTCTACTTTGTCTAATAAAACAAGTGATAAATTAACTATTAAGAAGACAACAGGTCAGTAAACTTTACTATATAGTAGATATTATATTATATTTATTATATTAGAGTTAACTCATAAAGATCTAGTTTCTTATGTTGCTCCATATGTAACTACAAAACTACGAGAGATAGGTACTGCCCCTAGCACTAACTCCACCTGAACTAGATGACATTGAAGAGAACCTTCAAGTAGTATCACTGGTTGTTCCAACTCTGGGATGAAAAACTAAGAGACGTCCTATACCTGGACACATTTGTTAATGATATTAAGGTCACCAGCTGTGAATGAAGCGAAACTTGCTGACAAACTATTCAATTACTATAATATTAAGTCAACTGTAACATGTGTGTAAGTGGTTTATGCAAATGTGTGCATGTATTTCCTGGACAGCTGGGTGTTGTTTTTTGGTAATGTCAATTTTTTATTATGATCAATTTTTATACATATATATACTGTATTGACTGTACTTTTGTAATAAAAGAAAGTTTACATTTTATCCATAACCATAAAGATCTTGGAACATCTTTCATTAGGGATCAGTTGTTTAGAGCATAATTGTTGCTAGATTAAAGGAAAGGTAAACATAAAGATAAAAACAAATAAATATGTATCAATATGTATAATAGTATTATTAACACAAGAAAACATTTAAAGGAATAAAAAAATAACAGTGAGTGAGGGTTTGAAAACATTGTCATTCACTCCTATATGCTAATAACTTGTGATACACATTTTCTATGTATATATCCAAATGTCAATTCAAAAGTAATAATTAAGCTTGGCAGACTGTGTTTGATAAAGTAACAACCTAACATCATAATATAGTAGATATACATATCTAAATGAGCAACAGATATAAATTAAATTCAAATGTTACTATAGCAACTATGTAAGTTTTCTAAATACCAAAGGGCAACTAACCAAATTTAAGAACAGGATACATCCAAAGGTATCTTTCTTTATGTGTAACCAGATAGAAGTCCTATGGCTTGTTAATTCAATACTTAAAAGTCTATAAAGGCCTTTTTCCAAGTCTAGTATGTTAGGCCCACGTTTTAGAAGTTAGCAATGTGTAAGGATGTTACACTCCTGAAAATTAATATCATGGCATGCATCTGTAGTAAACATTATAGAATGCCAATTGAGAAAGAATCGGGGTGGGAGTTAATTAGGATTACTCAGCAGCTCACTATGGAATTTCTTACAAGCTACCAGGAGCACAGTTAATATCCAAAAATTATTCAGAAGAATCAGAACCATTAGCTTTTGATATCAGTGCCTCATAAACAAAGCACATGCCAGGAACTAGGAATTGAAACTGATTGTGTCACAAATTTGTGTGCCCTTGATTACTAATATGGTTTAAGGAGGGATGGTCAAGGGTTGTATATAGATCAAGCAATTACAATAGTATAAAATATTATAATTATCATGACAGGAATAATAGTAATATAATTTGAAAAGATTACAGATTAGATTAACCTATTCATAACATCACAACAAAGAAAAGAAAGGTTAAGATGTCAGTATGGTTTTGGGCTCCAGTAACTTGTTGTTCTTGGATTCCTCGGACTCATTTCATGATTCTTTTCATCCTTGGTAGTATGTTGGTCTGTCATTCATATTGGGTTGTTTGTGTTTATTGACATTGACATTGACCAGTGATTTATAATCATACTAGCTGCTGGGTTTGATACATTGTGTACTATCTTATTAAAATTTGACAAACTAGAGCACTTTGCAGTCCATAATGCTGTGTTTTACAAATAAGCACTTTGAAATTAAAAGCAAAAATGTTTGTAATGAGTTAGCACTCAACCTAATTCCAATTATAAAATGGATAGCAAGTAGCAGCCTCATCACTGAGCAACTAGTAATCAATAGTTCAAGCACAATGGAACAGCAACCTACTGGGATTTGGCAACTGTACTTTCAAACTTAGATGCTACAATCTCTTGGTATAGAAGAAAGGGTCTTTTAGGCTGAATCAGAAATTTTGTGAGTGTGGTTGATCTTGTCATGAAGTGAAGACGACCAGATTATCTGGAAGATATCCTAGAAAGAGATGTCAATGTGAAAAGTGCAACTTTTGTTTAAAGGTAGTTACACGTTCTAGAATGTAACTATGATGTTCTACACTATAGCTTTTTCCTTATATTTGTAATTGCTATGATTAATAACTAGTCAATACTAACATCACATGCTTCTATAAGCAATGCCATAGAGAGAGCATAGACAATACAAGGTCAAAGCCACACCTAGGCGTGGTCAATGCATTTTGGTAGCAATTCAGTTTTGTTATTACTCTATACCAAAAGTTGGAAGAGGATCTGTGATAAATAGCACTAAAGGTTTTGCAGTCCTTCCTTATTAAGGGAATGGAGAGGATTATGTTATCCAGCTCTTTTTATAGTCTTGGGTATGGCATAACATATTTTGTTTTTAATTTTGACAGTGTAAACTGTTGCTATCTTTTTTGTATATTTGTATGTGATGTGTGTGTGTGTGTGTGGTGTGTCTGTGGATATGTGTGTACATGCTATAGGTGTTGCTTTTATGGGTGTGTCCCCAAAAAGAAAGTAAGTTACTCATATTAACAAGACTAAGGATTCTTCTATACATGTCTATGCTAGAAGCTAGAATGTTTTTCATTGATGATCACATTATGCCCAAGCATGTTGTTTGTGTACAGTTATGTATAGTTACAACCAGTAAGGAAACAATATTGAAGCTTTCTAGTTAGCTGAATGCCTTTGCGCGTGATAACACTCTGCAATAAAGACACTAGAACCCATTTACAGATATTACATCATTTTAACCTGGCACACAGCATGCCAGGCAGTTCTATAATTGTTTTGGCTCTGTGTTATATATATGTGTGTGTGTATGTGTCCATTTGCTTTGTTTTATTTTATTATACAATTGTAAGCAACAATGAAATTAAACCATATCCTTTGATATAGCAACCATGAACTTCATTAATCCTAACTGTGAGTGGTACTATGATGGGTGTGATTGATCAAGTTCAAAGCTTCTTGCTATGCTTTACTATAGAATTGGTTGGTTTAATCACTATATGGTTATACAGGTGTATAATGTGGCAAATTATTTGATGCAAACATCATGTATAGTATTCATTACTAATGTAGTAAATGTACTATGAATTGACTGTTCATGTAGATAATTGTTAGAACTATGATGATAAGATGTTGACCTTGGCTGTTACTATAAATTGATATATACACTTCATTGTATTTAGTAGGGATGTATGAACCAAAATGTACATAAATTGATTAAAACAATTAATTTATTGCTCTTTGCCTATATTTCTAGCATCCTATAGTACAGGTTCCACAGACACTGCTGCTAATTATACAATATTTGTAGCTCTATTCAATGTACCACTGTAAAGTCATATATCTTCCAAAACAATTATAGGATGATTTTTCAATTAAAATGTTGTTCAGACTCTGAAACACTCCCACGTTTACATTTAACTCTTGTCAAGCCACATCTGGAGTATGTAAACCAAATTTGGAGTCCTTACTCCTTAAACCTTAATTCATTAATTGAGAATGTTCAGAATTTTGTGCCCAAATTATGTTTTGAAATATTAAGTTCAAAACTATGAGAATCCACTATATGTAATTATTTAATATCCCTTCTCTCTCCTTAAATATTTTCATATTGCATATTTGAGGAATGTAAACCCTTGCAAAGTGGCTAGATTGTCATACTGACATACATTTTATCAGGAGCGCATGAGCGTCGCAAAGAGCGTCAAACTGCCATTTATTTGTATTCTAACCATTGTCGAAACACAGTCCATGGATTATTCCATATAAGGAAATACACTTAAGTAGCAATAAGTACTGTGAAGTACGTGACAGAGCAATGAATATTATTACAACTATCATGGTGAAAAAAAAACTAAAAAAGAAAGAAGTTATGTACATCGAGAAACGTTTAAAAGAATTAGACTGGTAGGTCATGAAGGCTTTGTCATTAAAGAGTGGGGAAACAGTGAACAACATATATCTTTATTTACCTGTGTTATTAAAACCTCCTTTTTGCTATGATGGATAATATTATCTGATATTATAACATTATTAATAGAATGAAAATTTACTACTTGTATGGTTTATGTTTCAAATCATGTTTTTATATAAAGAGTGGTGCATTTCTATAGTCTCCACGGTGACGCCTCAGCTTGTCATGAACACTCCCTCTAGTTATTACTGCACCTCTGGCAATAGCATAGTTCAGTGATGATAATTGGCCTGAGGTGGGCATGCTTGACCTGGCTAAGAAAGTCTCAACTGCAATACCATTGAGATGTACTGGATATATTGTGTACCAGGGTGAGCAGAAGTGAAATCAGCACATGAGTTCTTAAAGCCATAATACATGAGCCTGAGTAAGTCCCAGGTTTGCCAACAGTAACCTGAAATGTCTCATTTTTCAGCCATTCTTGAGTCCATTGACTGAGTAAGCCGCTGTTTTCGTGTAGCAGTGACTTCCATGTCTTTCAGAAAGTCGCTTCTTGACTTCTCTTAAATTTTATCTATTTAAAGCACACCTAACTAAGAGGTTACAGCCCAGAAGCTATTAAAATGCAAAACACTTTGCAGTTATGTCCATATATGGACATATGTTCTAAGCCTTGATTCGACAACAGTTGGTTAAGGGAGTTTGACGTTCCTTCTCGTCGCTTTACGACGCTCGTGTGCTCCTGATTTTATCAACCAATGCTCACTTAAATTATTTTTACTCCTATAATATGTGTGTTCAATCTGTCTTTTGAATTCTTTGCCTAGTTCACTAGCAGAGATTGACTAAATACCATTTTTAAAATCTAGCTGATGGACCATGCTATTAGTGTCTTACATTACTGAAGTAAAAAAGGATGCAAACTTAAATATAAGAAAAAGATGGAATGAGTTTCCAATGTTGACCTGTGTTTATGACAAAATCATCAATAGTAGGAAATTCATCACAGCCTTGCTTCTTTCTGGCTTCAGTAACCATGCTTTGCACTCTTCTTAGAGATATTTCATGTTCTATAAGATTGTTTCGTAATCTAAATTAATTTATTTGTATTATGAGGTTTTTTAACATAAAAATGATGCTTAGACCACCTTAACTATATCAATGGTTAGAATTCTTACAAGTCACCAAATCATTGACTTCTCTGGTCGTTTGATATTGTAGATAGAAAACATTTCTATGTTTTTGCTTAGTATTAATAGTTTTTATAACTTAGTTAATTATAATTTCATGCAGGTACTCTATACAAAATATTCTTGTTCCTTCCGGATCTCTAACTCTCTAACTAAACTTATTGCTAAGCAGTTTACCATTGCTACAAGAGTGCAACTGTACTCCATTGCATGCATATGTTCACATGATCTATGACATTATATGAATATGCTCAATAGGCTTCCTTTTAATGGATAAAAGTAGTTAATGCTTCATGACATATGTTAGGAAATATTTGATGACACATGTACATTGTACATATGCATTTATATATGAGGGAGTGTATAAATAATAATTATGGTTTGTTACTATCATAATTTTCCTCATGAGGTAAATGACAAAATATTTTAACAGTGATTATTGTTTATGCATTAATAAAAATTGACATGGATTTAAATAGGTATTATTGTATTTGCATAACTTCAATGAGTAAAGTTATTATAACAAACAAATCAACACTATGAGCACTATGATAAGGTACATTCCCTCATTGATAAGAGAATATGTTGATTAGATCTAATAAAGTGGAATATATTTTATATACATAATATAAATAATATACTATGCTTTATTTAAGGGTAGCATCATATGTCTATACATTGTCATGTATATACACTTGTATAAGAGTTTGTCACAATTGTGCTTTGTTTTACCCATTATTATAATGTAACAACACAGCTGAGAAAAGAATTAATTTTATTAGAACTATAGCAAAATCAATCACTTGACTCTTTAAAACAACCAATCAATATTAATAGTCAGGATTTATATAGTAATTTATTAATAGCTTTTTGGGAAAGAAATGGGCAAATGTTGTGTAAAGCACATACAGCCTTGTGCTATGTTTAAGTTGTTTATGAGTGCTTTGCCCATGTCTGGGTAATATTAATTCTTTACAATAATAATAATAATAATAATAATAATAATAATAATAATAATAATTTATATGTTAATCGACCTTTCATGTAACAATGTAACACTATAGGCGTAATGTTTTATACCAATGGAGACAATATAGCAATATATACAAGTATTGTAGAGGACCTGGCATTAGCTTTTTGCAAATACAAATATAGCAGCTACAAAGACTGATATTTCTTTCAGTTGCTACCACCATCCAGGTAGTTTGCCAGTTGTAACAGGATACACCTACCTGTTGTATAAATATATAATTAGAGATCTCTCACTGTAAACATTGATTAGTTAATTTAACTAGTACATGGTTATACATTTGTATATGTAAACATAATACTATTTTAATTATTAATGTACTTTCAAATTAATTGTAACTACAGTGAAAGGTAGTGAATAGCACCAAACTAATTAATAACATTTACACAACTTTAAGAGACATCACTGTTGACTCTTTCAATGTTTCAATATTCATCAACATATTAGAAAATTCTGGGTTAAGATGGAGATAGAGCTAAAATAGATATGATTTTAGATAGAAGACATTATATGAGAACTATATGGCCAAAGTTGAGAAATAATCTGATGCCCTTTTTTCGGTGCTCTTCTTAATGTTCTTGCCACAAAGTGATCAATTATTACTGAAGTCTCCCTTCTGATTGTGCCGTATAAAATATTTATAATTTCATAAATGGATACTGGATTGACTAATAAATTACATGCCTATACTATATATATATATATATAGTGTTACAAAAAAATTGTTCCTGACTAGCTATAGGTCTTTCTTATTTTTGACACTCCACTTATACCAGTATATTCAGGTTTAACTTTCAAAAAATTATCAAATCCCACAAGTTTCCTATTGTATAATATCACTATTTTCTTAATAAATCTGAACATTAGAGCTAGATCACATATCTAAGAGCTATTAAATACAAAACATTATTTCTTAGTACAAATGATCTGTGTCCTTTTCAAGAAATGAAGTTATAGTGAAAGCAGATGATGGACAGACTCATCATTTTTCAGAAAGTAAGTTGCTATATAAACTATTAGAACTAACACTGGTATAACAATGACAGAACATAACTGAGATCTTGCTTGTCCTTGTAGATCCTCATGTTAATGAAGCTTGACAGCTCACAAATACAAGACTTGTACAAACTGATATATAACTCAAGTTCCATAACTACGCAATTATTATATCAACTTTTTATGTCTTTGTTGGATAGTAATTTATGATGGGTATCAATGATGTATTTGTTCATATTTATGTATTACATCTATATATAGCTATGAATCATCAAATGAAGGTGATTTAAAATGTTTACACACACATACACACACACACAAGCACATAACACAAATCAGAACGAATACTGTCTAATACAGTTTGGCATAGTTACTGAGTGACTTGTTCTTCTAAGTTGTGTGCATGTTCACTGTTGGTGATGTCAATATCATTAACAATGTATATGGATATCTCTTAGTCTTAGTCTCATACCAGAGTTGGAACACACCAGTGATATCTTGATGGTTCTCTTCAATGTCATCTAGTTCAGGGTGAGTTAGTACTAGGGCAGTACCCTATCTCTTGTAGTTTACTAGTTACATGTGGAGCAACACAATTAATACATAGTAGATTTATTGCAGAGTGGATATTGAATTATGAGACACTTCTGTTTGATTCTAACAATGTTGGGTATAAACAGTCCAAGTTAAGTCTGCTACTACGTCATCAGATTATCTAACGTTCAAAATATAGACTGATGTTGTATTAACTATATTTTGTTGTTATTGGTGTCTTGTGTAATACTGTAGTATGTTAAAAGTATATCAATAGTCAAAAGTAACCCAAGACCAGTACATTATGACTAATGTAGGTAACAGAATCCTATCTGAATAGGTAAATTTGAACAAATTTGAATATTTTATTTTTATTTAAAGATAACAGGAATAAATTTTTTTTTTAAAAAGAGTATAATTACATAATAAATGAAACTTTAAAAAGAATCAGCATGATTACATAACATAATAAACAAGCCATGACATTAATCACACTATAGCAAACTTTCTTATCTTAAGCACACAGACCTATACTTTCCCTTTGTTATTAACCTTCTGACATGCATAGAGATGACAAAGATATCAATACTTATGTTACTTAACACTAATAACACAACGGTTAAGCACACAGACCTATACTTTCACTTTGTTATTAACCTTCTGACATGCATAGATGACAAAGAATATCAATTATGTTACTTAACACTAATAACACAACGGTACAGCAACAGCAACAGCAAGAACTACAAAATAAAGTTGCATAATAAAAGCACTACATTTATAAATAACTTCCATTAACCGACGAACCTTTCATATTATCCACTAAAGTAATAGTATGAAATATATAGTGAAAATATTTCATATAACTTACTATGTGTAGTAGGGTAATGGAGAAATAATATTAGTAGTCACTATAGCAATAATATGAACACTATTATCACAGTTTGTACATAATGTAGTAGGCAATGGAGATGATATAACATCTGTTGATAAGACACACTTGATGTGGAAGTTGGAAACAAGAGACAGCCCAGTTATAAGATTGATTAATCATTTTTACAGCATAAGCATCCTTGTAAATGTTTATTGCTTGTGTTCCATATCATAAAATGTTACATTATAATTATTGGTAATATTCCTGTCCACAATTTACTAGCAGTACTGTTATCTACTGATGTTTCTCACTATGTAATATTACCACTGTAGTAGTCTATTTATAACGTGAGTTATATTCAATATAACATCCTTGTGCTCGACTACCATCTACAAAATGGCATGTAAAACAACTTTTCCCCGTTGTAGGATTCATTACCATTAGATTGCCATCTTGAACATCAAATGTAGCTATAATATTAGGAAGGAATCAAGTTTAACTAATAACAACTTACTAAAATCTTTGGGGTAGATGTGTTGATCAAGAAACCATTATTATACTTCAGACTGAAAGAAAAATTCCATTCTTTTATTGTCATGTAATTTCCCTGCGTCAATTTCTACTGTACTTTCAGAGACATTAAAGTCCGAGGTGTTAAAATTAACTTTAGAAGTATTATCATGCAAGGAGACCTGCAAATGTGATTGATGTTTCTCAGGACATCCTCTTTCTAAAACAAAGACATTATTTTAAAAATTACATTTATGATCTCAATACAACCTTTATATTAATGCCTAAGCTCCAATTACCACTGACATTCTTTGCAGTAACGTTGTACTCATGAGTATCAAGAGTTTCTATTAATAAATTAGGATAGCTATATATGGATAAGCATCTTCATAATTCACCTGTATTCCTTTCTATTGTCAAAGAACTTGTATCTCCTTCTCCAGCTGTATTATTACCAGCTACACAATAACTTTGTAGGTTACCAAATGACTAGGACTGGATGCAGAAGGTCCCAGGTGGTGTCAACTGTAAAGTTTTGACTTATCTCTCCATTAGAGTCCTTAGTAAAATTTAAACACATAGCCAGTTATAGGTACAAGAGAGTACGGAGGAGGACCAAGTACAAGTTGCACAAATATGTTGTTGTCTTTTGCATACACGATTTCCAACATTTGTTAGTTTACCTAATAAAAGAATAATTTAAAAAAGTACTATCAAAAGAACGTCACCTTGTATTCTCAGAGTAGATTCACCAAATTAAAGTAACCTTGATTATTCACAAATCCTGCAGCATTACATCTCACTACTGTATTGTTATATTGAGGATATCCAGGTATTCTAAGACTGGAGTTAGATGATCCTGCTCCAATTGTTTGAACAATACCAAGTTGAATAATATCACTATCAGCAGACCCTTTTCCATTAACATGCCAAGTAATACCCACACCAGTATGATCCACTGAACATTGGTAATGTGCTAGTTGATAGACTCCAATGTTAGCTTCAGGAGATGGTGTGAAGGTGAACTGCACAGCTAGTAAGAACCAAACACACATTTTTCTTAATTACATGAAATTTATATCTCGTACCCAAACATTTACGTAGAATAATATAAATACACTCTCTTCCAACCAACATTGATTCTTAGTCAGAAAAACGCTTAAATACAAGCTCGCAGAGTGTAATCGCTTCAGCTATAATAAGTTTTTAATGTCCAAGTAAAAATGGCTGCGAATGCAAGTGGCCAAGTAATGATCAACGGTAGCGTCATGAATTTGCTTGACTATTACGGAACATCAGAGCGATGGTCCGTACGACAAGCTTCTGTTAGGTTGAAATTCCAAAGAAAAAATTCTTGTAAAAAAGCTGATTGGATATTTCTTTCTTGTGGTTGCAAAAACTAGTTGACGTGTAGCTGTAACATATGCTACTCCGTATTGCTTGGAAATAGCCTAGCGGCGACCCTCAGCCTTCTCAAGGTTATAGCTAAGTTATATGGAATAATAATTATAATTATAGAAAATTATATATAATCCCTAACCAAGCAGTTATAGTTGTACTACCAAAGCTACAGGAACATGAGCACAAGCTGAAGATTATGAAGTTGGATATTAACATCAGCGACATTTTAGACCTAGTATAATTGATATACTTTATATAGCATACACGATTCTTAGTTTACTCACCACAACCAGCGATCACCAACATTATCATAAATATCTCTCATCATCTCATGGATATAGCTGCTGTTTAATACGTCGGTCGTGGCTATATATACTGGTCTAGCTAGAAAGAGGGAGTGTCTAGCTACAACATAATATAATTATGTATCATTCACAATATTATTAGATATTTTCAAATTGTAGGTAAAGATGCTGTAAGATTCCAAAGTTAAGAATTTTTACATAGAGTACTGCATAAGACTTGATCATGTGGACATATGCTCACAAGCTGGCAAGATAAATAAGAGTCTTAAGATCATCTCTTCATACTATATTATTATATTAATATTATGACAATCTAGGATGCTAACCATAATATTAAATGCATGTACTATATACACATCTTCTAGTATATTGTCCCATAAATTAAGAGCAATGAACTGTTGCTTCTTGAATCAAAGAATCATTAGTATGTTTGTTACTTGTTGTGAAGTGTCTTGTTAATAAACACTATAAACAGTATATGTGAAACATTTTCAGATAGACATGTACAAATATGCTTTAGTCATCACTTTCATGTTGTGATAACAACTCCTTTTGAAAAATGCTTTCATTAATAATATTTACTTGAATGTACAAAAGTAATTCACTACTGTAGTTGTTATTGAGTTACGATAATATTGGTACTATCTATAAGAATGAAGCATATCTAAGTGCATGTTAATATTTCCATGATTTTTTCTGAAAAATTGTAATGGAACAAATTATAAAGTTTTAACACAGTTTCTCAGAAATAATAATCTAGTCTTCAGTTTAAAATTTAAGCTTTGAGAATTAAAATGTTTATTATATACATATATTACTAGAGTTAATTTTTCATATATATTTGGTTTATGGAGGTTGGATTTGAACTGTTTTCCAAATTCACAACGAGGACTCTAGTGAATGTAAACAATAATATTAGATATAAAACTCATCAAAATGAACAGAATATTACGAGTTAAATTAGAAGCCACTGAAACACATGGTTCTAATCCAGTAATAGTGATATATGAGATGATATTATCCTCCTCTTCAATATCATATACATACATATTATATATCCACTAGGTATATCATATGTACATCTAATTACTGTACTACTACATACTGGAGAACACATCAATGATATGTTAGTACTGTAGGTAGAGGAGGTTAATGAAATAAGACAACCTTTAACAATAGCTCCTCTTATAAAATGACAGCTGTAACATATTCTACTTCAGTAATACATACATCATACAAACCTGACCTTGACCTACATAATTATTATGTATAAAATTCTTTTTTTTTTTAAATTAGTGATACATGGGTAGTTTTTCAATAGTAATTTCTAGTAATTCTGGTAATACTATGTTATGTTAATTATTAATATACAATACATTATACTATACATTCTTTTACATAAACCAAAAAAGAGATAAATTTACTGAGAAATAAGAATTATTGTAAACTTAAACATCATGTAAATATATCTTACAAAAACCAGTCATTATATTGACATCGGGAAATTTTGTCTCATTACTAGATATGGACAAATTCTGTTATATCTGCTGTTGAGTTTCTTATTTGTTATTGTTTGTCATTGTCTTTATTGTGCAATAAACAATAACATGTATGTGAATATTGGTTTCTATATCACAATTGAGCCATAGTACATGTTAATTATAGAAAGTTAATAAATGTTTCTATATGACTTGAGTTATTTGGACAATATGTAGGGTCTCACAGAAAGTAAATTAGTAGTTTAATTTTGGGAGAAAGTCATCAGATCCTGTATTAAATTTTATCTATCCTATAAATTTACTTAAATTTAGATACTTTCCATATTTATTTTTCAAGTATATACAAACAAAATTTTGTTATTGCCCTCATATAGGAGATAGCATATTGTTGTAGAGTATCATCATTTCTCATACATAACATTTTGACTACAAACAAAGTGCAGGCTTTACACACAACAATTTATCAAACACAATAGATATATATATGTACGGATGTAATATATACAGGATTTATGTATATATGAGAGTGTTCTATGTGTAGGTTTGAATATTAGAGCTTATTTGACAACTATCATCTTGATTTTCCTACTAACAATACACTAAATACATATTATTTATAATAAGACAGATAACTATTGTGGGTTTACATTATACATAAATATTACATTACTTACTAGATTGTATACGTACATTCCAATATAATATAGTTAAATAGTTATCAGTTTGTATAAGTTGTGTCTCTTTTAATAAAGTAATCAGTGTTGTTGTCAAATCTCATTGATCTACAAGATCACACATTAGCGAGAACAATTTCTGCTGTGTTGTCTCATTTACATAACATATCAGTGCATAGACTAAAGTGATGGCATACTGATGTATGAACAAGCAACTGAGCAGTTTCTTCTTTTTTTATGCTTTAGCTATTTGGTAAAAAAGAATGTTGACTATAAATTACTAACACTAATATGACTTTTATTAAGTGACTGATGCATGAACAAGCAAATGAGCAGTCCCTCTTTTTTATGTTTAGCTATTTGGGTAAAAAAGGATGTTATATAAATTACTATCAATAGTATTGAATTTTAGTACAGTGCTGTGTAAAAACAGTGATGTACAGTTATTATAGCTATAGTCTAAATAATAGTGTGTCACCTATAACATCATCCAACCTCTCTATAGTATTATCCTACTAAGTGAAAGTGACTGGTGTAAAGACAATACATAATCAGAATAGTTATGTACATGGTTGTGTGAATCATAAATTTGTAGTATTATACATGCATTATCATGTATATTATGTATATATGTATAATGAGGTTGGTAATACACGAGATATAATAGTCAGGATAGTCATGTTACAATTTGCTCAGTGTAATCCTAATATGTAGTGTTTTAAGTTGTAAACATTATACCATGTCTGAAAACTTAATATGTACATTACCAGTAGTTTTATACATGCACAGCATATATCTCTATTATGTATAATGTAATAAATTGATGTTGGCAACATAGAAGGAAGAAGATCAATGTACAAGCTTACTCTTAACCAGAAGCTCCTGATCATGGTTTGATGTGCTGACACATTTCTTACTATAAGATAACATAAAATGAAATGAAGAGAATGTTTTAGAAGAAGTCAGAGTTATTATAACTCACATATTGTATGTTGTTCTCTTAGTAAACATCATGTGTTGTTGTTCTTTCAACTGCTTATCGTTATATCTATACAAACTGTACAGTTACCACATTTAATGTACATGGTAATATAGTTACAAAATTCCCACTGTATAACTCATCACTTTGTACATATAATGTGCTATTTCACTAAACCCCGTGTGTTCACCAATAATTATAATTATGAATATCTATAGAAGTATAATTAGTACTGTGATGGCACTGTATCTGGGTCATCACTAGGAATACAGTGAAATTATATACAATCAACATTACAATTACCAGCACCGTAAGTTCGTGGTTGTTTGATTTTGTGAAGTTAGTGGATATGAAAAATTTATTTTTTTTGTATTAAATAGTGGAAATCGTCACTTTGCTAAAGTTAACCTCTGCATTGATTTAAAACGTGATATCTGTGATAATAAAACTCTCGTAGTATATGTCTGTGCAGTAGTTTAAACTATATGGCAATAGGTGACTCATGAAAACAATATAATGGTATATACTCCATCATTTGGTGTGTAACTGTATATCCTTTATGTGACAATTTGTCAACCTTTCTTTCCTTGTTTACAATATGATGTGTTTCTTATAACAGAACAGATTTGTTGGAGTAGCTAAAAATTATAATTATTATATTGCTAATGGTAACGTTCAAATATGATTTATTTATAGATTTCACAACATAGATTGTACATACATGTAATATAGTTAAACAAATATGGACTTTGTATAAGTCTTGTCTCTTGTCAGAAGTAATAGGAATTTCCTGTCAAACTTCATTAACATAAGACAGATCTACAAAGACAACATAATGTGAACATAATAAATTTGTCATGTTCTCTCATTGACCTTTCCCATGTTTTTCTCATTGATATTAATGGTGTATAACAACTTACTAATGTCTGAATAAATCATTGTCTCTTTCTCATAAGCTTTAGCTAATAATTTCACCCCTTATATGGAAAGAAAAGGAATATTAATCAGATAAATAAATGAAGTTTGACAAAACAATTATTTGTGTGAGCCTGGGGCACTTAGTCATTAAGATTAATCTCATACAGACCCACTACCTCATACCTATATTTTCATACTGCCTTTAATTAGGGTACACTAATATTGTTTTCTCCTGACACTTGTATGATCAATGCTATCATAACATTATTAGACTAACCATGGAGTACTATGGGTTAATGACCACATAAGAAGCTGTTTTGTGTTGACCACACTAAATGCAGCTGTGTACATCTGATAGTTATAGACAAAAAGATTAGTACATAATATTTACAGATGTTATATTACAGCTGTAATATAACATCTTGTAATCTTCACACAATAGTATATGAGTCAGAAGTAATATATATTTTCCTATTATTATCATCTTATGGGAGTCAATCAGCAAGGATGTGTTTTTGTATCTTAAAATGTCACCCATAGGTGGTTGAGCAAGGTAACACAATATGATAGAATTTTATTTTGTAGATTATCAAACACCAAACATAATTTTGCTGCCATTATAATCCCGTCAGTACCACAGTACTGTCCAATTGTAGCGTAGTGTGTCTTTTTATAAAGGTGCACATAAAATTTGTAGACAACATAACACCATATAGGTATAGGTTATATACCTCAGTACACTTTCTACTGAATTTATTAAACCAAGAACCAAAGGAGTGACATTTGATAATTCAGTAAAAACTATACTGAGTTTATAATTAATTTCTGTTTTTTAGAACTCATCTAACATCGCAATCCATCATAAATTACTTAAGAAATACAGTATTTTATGAGAAATCTACTTTGACTACCTGGCACATGACGCATACCAGGGAATCCCCTAAATGTTTTGACCACATGATATGCATATACAGATATATATATATAATTATATACATACACAGATATATCTTAATCAGAAGTTCCCAATGCTGGTCAACTTGTCATGTTAAAAAACTCCTGGGTAGACCAATAATTTACAGCCTAGAAAAACAAAGTCAGGAGTAATTGATATCGTAATATAGAAAAATCGTAAGGTAGTGTACATGAGCTGTGAAAAATGGCGTGAAAATAATATATTGAAGCCATATTAAACACTTCTATTATTATTTAATCTCTACATTGAGGGACATCTCTATACTAAGAACAGCATCCACTATACAGAGATTCTATCATAACCAATGTACTCCTGACAATAGTCAATCTATCAGTGAGGTTCTTGTCAGACACTATGAGGCATTTCGTTATTCACTGTAACTAAGGTGTAATATGTAAATTGGCATAATATACCTCAACTGTCCATGTAATATAATATCAATGTGCATGACCACACCCCTTTGTACATATAATACTGCTAGATTAGTAAACCTCATATCAAACATACCTAATCTACTTGTATTATAGAGAAAAAAATATAATAAAGGGAAATGGGCTAGACAATACTTACTTCAATATTATAAGAAACCTTTTTGACTAACCAAAGAAACTCCCCCTTTACAGACTATACTAATAGGTGTTACTATGGTAACTAATGGCTACTCTTTTGTCAAGAGTTGTACTACTATACTTAGATCAATACATCTTAGTAATTTGATTCTGTGGCCTACACATTGCGTAAATGATACAACACTTTTTGTCAAAGTTGCAAATATACCATGGTAGTTTATAGTATAAATTACTTCACAACTTTTCTATCTCCATGGCTTTGTATACTAATAAATCATGTGTCTAATATTTTTGAGTTAGTCTAAATATAATAACACAAATCCCAAAAGCTCATCTGACATTTTAATAAAAACCTCTACAAAATTAGATC